>NW_014333147.1:131078-145650 GCF_000341935.2 Cephus cinctus | reverse complement strand
GTCAGACACTACCGCGCAACATGGGAACACTTTCCGAATGCATCACCAAAATCTCACACAAATATAAGTCAGATCTATGCTATACTTCCGGTATCAGCTGAGTATAGCAAATTTAAGGCTTTCAGCATAACCGCTTACATAAATGTTTATGGTGAGTAGAAAGAAAAAAAGAAAAAGATCACTTACCCCAGCATCTTCGTCTGCCTCGGTTTCCAAGAGAACGGCTCTCGAAAGACTGACCTCTGAAACAATAATATATTCTTTGTATACCGCTGAGTACCCCCTCCCCCCCGCTCGAATACTCCTTGACAAAAGTGATGCCCCCCTACGACAGGTTTGTCAATTACAACTCGTACAGAGTTCGTCAACGATGCTCTCGAGTGACGATGCAGGCTGATCGGTACACGGCAATTGTTCGCATTTTAGGATATCGTTGACGCACCCTGTAATGCTCCTAAAGCGTACGTTTCCTTAGCACAGCAGGGCTCTAAGTGCGTCTCTCTCGCACGCATACGGATTATTACACTTTTTCTACTACCTATAACTATACTACCTATAAATGTTTTGAAAAACTCACAAAAATGGTGTCTAGACCCTGTACCTGCTAAGCACTAATATTGAATTTAAAAAAAAACTATGAAGGTACAAACGATGGAACGCAGTGGAGATATACTAGAGACTATACTCTTTCGAAGGGGACTGATTGGAAAGAGGTACAAACGATACTTTCTTGAAGAACTTCAAAACTGGGTGTCTGAGCGTTGTACATGCTACGCACTTAACTAGAATTTCTATAGTTCCTGATAGGTTTTAACAATAGTTCTGCTACGTAACATCGTTAAAATGGGAATTTTCCAAAAATTGAGGTGCTACATGGGTGTCAGCTCCAGCACTGCACTTTTTTAAAATCTCTTGAAAATGATTCAACAATAGGCTTTTTCAATAGCTCTCGAGGAGTTCTATAGTTCCAGATAGGTTTTAACAACAGTTCTGCTACGTAACATCGTTAAAATGCCTATTAAGGATACTAGTCGCACCATATGTTTCAGTGCAGGTATGCATAAGGAGCTGGCTTTCAGTGTTGTTTTCAGGTTGGGTTTCAAACAGTTCCGGAATAATTCTCTCTAGTACTCAATGTTGGGACCATAGTTCCGCTTGGAACTATTGTTAAATAATGATGGAAGCTAGCACCGCATCGCTGCACTCCTTAACACAGGCAGGCATGAGGTGCTGGCTTTTGGCTTAGTAAATCTTATCGAGCTTACACTGTACATTTGAATTTAAGTTTACAAAAAAAAATATTTAGGCAATATCTGATAAGCGGCCTCTTTCCAAGGGTTGCTCTGGGAATCAGTTGTAAGTTGTGGAGAATCTCTGCCTGCCAGGCTACCCGTTCGTGATCACGTTCAGCTCGGCTACGACGGGATATGCATTATCAACGGAGGCGATGATCACAAAATTCTATTCCCGGACTCGCCGCTACGATTTAGCGCCATGTTTTTGGTATCGCCTAAAACCGTAGCGTTGTGCATCTCCCTAATGATCTCTGTGAAATCAGAGATGTGAAATACATGGGGCTAGTTTTGTCATATAGATTTTCGTTTCTTTATTAATTTATATTATGGTTTTCAATTTCAAAATAACTGACACAAGTAATAGGTAGTACCCGTTTGCAGTATTAGATCTGATGGTGTATTTAAACGTTATAAGTTGATCTATGGTGTTTTTGGGAATTATTGAAAACCATAATTCTAAAGAATATTGAAAGAATGACGGAAATAAGGGACGACCCACGAGAAGTTCTTAGCCTCCTGAATTCATTGGGGTTTGTGGGAATCACGGCTCCACAGCTCAAAGCTTTTATGAAAGGTAACACGGTTTTTCTTTTATCTAACTACTGTCACCTGTAAGTGTAATTATGGTATTTTTTTTTGTTGGACTATTTATGCTAGAAGTCATATTCATTTGCGTCATACTAATCTACTATATTACACTCTTAATATTAACTTATATTTTACAAGATTTAAAGCTCTACAGAAAAATAAAAGAGCGAGAACGTCAACAATGGAAGGAGGAGACGAAGAGAAAAATATTAAGCAAACAACAAAAATTGTATAGAGAAATACTAGACAAAGAAGCAAGAGAAGCAGGATATGCCTTTGGTGAAAGCATTTTACAACCTTCAAAATCATCAGCATGTCAAGATACTGCAAAGATCAAGATTAAAGTACGTTGTGAACCTGAAGAAAAAGAACTTCATAAAACTGTAGAGAGGACACAAAAGTGCACGTTAGGTGAATCACATGAACCTCATATAAAAGAAGATACTCATACAAAAGAAGCGGTAGTACCTGACAGTGCTAATACTTCACCACAGTGGTTAGAAAAATCAAAGCAGCGTGCTGAACGATCAAGAAGCCGGTGCAAATCTCATCTTAAGAATCTACCATCTGATAATGTGCAATGGACCTCATCAGATTTATATAAGCAGCGGAATGCAAGACATGCAAATGATGCAAAGGAATCAGGCAAGGAAGAAATTCATAAAAGACCTGCCAGTGCTCCAGAATTGTCAAAACAGCCAAAGCATCTTCGATCAAGAAGTGCCGTATCTGATTCAGCTGCTGTGACTCATTTACCATCAATTCGACCACCATCAAAGAATTCTTCGCGAACTCAACATAAATCATGTCAGTTTTCAAAAAATAACTACTAAGCAATTATGATATTAACCAATATAGTTTAAACCTAATAGTACTATTATTCGTTTCTAGTTATAAGGCCTTGGCGACTACAGCCAGATAGTCAGAAATCTACGATTAGGGCTCACTCAGACCCTGTTAGTCTTTATCAAAAGTATCAACATGAGTGGAAGCAATTGGCACTACCTGGAGAAGAACATCATTCAGCTGTCCGATGGGCAGTTCGTGAGAAAATGCTTGGCTCAGATCCAAATCCCCGAGTAAGACTATATTGTATAAGAACGATTTTAATAATGTACAATATTTGTAATCCTTTTATTATAAATTTCAGCCTGTCCTACGAAAATCCTCTGGAAGTTTGACATCAAGAAAAAGATGATAGTTTAATTGATTTGCTCATACTATTATGGGCATCAAGATATTTTAATAAAATATTTTTTTCATACTAAGTTTCTTTATTCGATTGATTTATAACAACCAATTCATATGTTTCCTAATATTGACTGAGTCGGAATTTTCGTCCAGCTCTAGCAGCATCTGTTCTATTCATGTGGAACACTAATTTATCTTCTATTGCCTTTGCAGCACGTTCAGTCAAAACCAAAGTCTGATGTTTCAGCATACTGAAGACATTCAAGCCTGCAAAGTAAGAATATATGAATGAACAGATAATTATACAATTATAACTGATTGATCAATTAGAGTTCTATACATTTTAGGTACATACCATATACAGGCATCAAATTTACATGTTTAATTGTATCTGTAGCCATAGTTATGTTTTTTGGCATGATATCATAATCGTCAACGAACAGAACAGCTGGACCCCAATTTCTGGCATCAATTAAATCAATGATGTAAGCAGGATCATCCGTTGGAATTTCAAGTTCATTAACCAAATGCAGGTCGTCTTGTGCTAGCTTGACAGAAAGAGTTGAAGCAAGACCAGCAACACGAGTATAAAAGGGAAGCATGTAAAAATGAGGTGTAGGCGAACGAGGCCCATGAGCAATGCCACCACCTTTCCATAGAGGAGACCTTATACTTCCATGACGAGCTCGCCCTGTTCCTTTCTGTGGCCAAGGCTTGCGACCACCTCCCCTTACTTCAGCACGAGTTTTCGTATGGTCATAGCACTACAAGAAACCTACTTATAATAAACATCTTTACTAAAATAAAGGAATAGATTTAAACTATTCTTTACTTACAACATAGCGATACATGCGCTGCCACCTGGCATTCTCATGAATAATATCTATACGAGGCTGTGCCCCATACACTTCAGGATGAAGATAAACTAAACCTAATTTCTTTGCATCAACTGTGTCAAGATTCTCCAGCCAAACTTCTCGACGTTTTAAATATAACCGATCCTCATCTATGTAGCTTCTCTTTGAGATAATCGGTGTCACTTCCTGATTTTCTGTTGATTGACTTTGAACCGCTGTACTGAACTTTGCCAAGCGACATTGACACCCATGGAACTTTCCGACAATATTTCGAAGAATCAACGACATTGCTCTGTAAAAACAAAATCAACTTCTTTATAACCTCACAGTGAGGTTACAAATGTGTGGAGATAGAAATCGAGCAAAGTAAGAGAACCAGGCTTACCAACAACACCCCGTTTAATAGCGAAGCTAATTCAGATTTACTATTGGCTGTCAAGGCTTAGGGCTATGTGCTGTGAAATAAAACAGACTATTTTGCCGCCAATATTAGAGGACAATCAGAGCGAAGTGTTTTCCCGTGGCTTCCTTATAATTATCGTTGGAATCAGATTGAAAGACATAAAAGATGTTTGGTAGAAGAGGCGTGGAACTCGTTAAAGAGCTCGACCAGTCACTCGACAGCATTCCGCCTTTTAATGTAAGTGCTACAACATTATAACCTTGCACCTAAACAAATATTTTGTATTTATCCAATATGATAATTAACGTTCTTACCATTTACAGGAGGAATTAATTACTGAAATACTCGAGGAGATGCAAAGACTTTACAATGAGAATAGGATTGACGTGTGCGTATTTAGAGTTATCGTCCCATTATATATGTCGCCCAGGAGCTATTGTTAGAAAAAGGCCCTTTTTTATTGGTAATGGCGTCGATGGAATTCCAGGTGTTTACCGATGACTTAAATTATTAAGGCTTCTGCTTTGGTCGGAACCCGACAGCATGAGCGCTAAATTGTTTTAAAAGTAGCTCCTAGGCTATTCATATCAACGATGATATATATTTAACCCGGCGCTGGCCACCCTGGGGTAATAAATTACCCCCGTGTCCAATTTTGTATGTCACTAAAATATCGAGACATTATAATACCGTGTCCAGCAAAAGACGACATAATTTGAATAAATTGAACGACATAATAAATGAATAGTATGAACTTCACTTAAGTTATAATAAAAAGGACTAGAAATATATTTACATTTATTGAGAAATGGAACATAAAAATTCGAATTGGGGTATTTACTTACCCCATGAGACTAACGCTTTCTGAAAAGAGCTGGCGACTAGCGCCAGGTTAATGATAGAATGTTCGACTTTCATGAAAATTGAATTGCAGGAACACCAGGCCCGACGATCACGAAACTTATTTGTCCATAAAAGTTCGACACGCTGTACTGAAGAGGGATAAACGGTGTATCCTTGCGTATCTTTATAATCGTCTACGAAGAATTAGACAGATGCGATGGGAATTTGGTAGCATTCTACCGCCGGAAATCACAGTCTCGTTGTCAAAGCCGGAAGTCCAATGGTTTGATTCATACAGCAAGTGTTTGGCGACGTACATGAAGTCCATAGGCGATAACCATGGGTTAAATCTTACTTCGGACCTTGCGCCTCCCAAGTCTCTCTTTATAGAGGTAAAGTAAATTTGTTTCTGATATTTTAAAATGACATATAACAAGATTATTATCATCGCGTCCTTCCTCCGGAAGATTTCTATGAGGGATATTCAAATGTTGAAGGTTGCTTTTGACAACTTTGACATTTGATATTAACATACGCCGTCTATTATGACTATTGCCTGTGACCTACAATTTCAGGTCAAGTGCATAGCTGACTACGGCAAGTTCGAATTCGGCGACGGGGAGTCTGTGCAGCTAAAGAAAAATACATATCATTTACTGCCAAGAAGTGAATGTGAGCAGCTAGTAAGACAAGGTATTCTTGAGCACGTGACCACATAACCGCGTGAATCCTGGCACCCCCACTTCAAGGAGTCTGAGCCTAAACGCTTTCTCTCGGGATAACCAAATAAAAATGCTATGTCTCTTTAAGATGGCTGCGTCCTTCTCTCACCCCGTTCATTGACAGTCAACTGTAAGCGGCATTGCGAAAGAAAAGACCAAGAGACCAAGCGGGAGTCGCTCTCTGCGTGCAGATCTTTGTAACTCTTCGTTTGTGATCGATCGCCTGTCGTTTCTCTCCTTGCAAGTATCGTCCTGATTATTTTGTTTATTACCTCACTATATAAAATGAACGTGAATAACATTAGCAAAGGGCCTTCGCCTCTTGCTCCTTACTTCAGGGCCAATCGTGAGGAGCTCATTTAAAATTCGAGACCCCGCATATCGACTGCTTCATTAGGTATTTCCCGTACGGCTTTGAAGCCACAACTTCAGCGAGTGCCAAAGCAACAGGGATTTCCTAGGAGCAGCGTCCGCTATAGCAATATTCTACTGTGCAACTTACGGAGCGATGCATTTGCTCTTAGAAGGGGAAACCGTCCACATATTATCTATGGAGACATTTCTTACAGTGTTATCCAGAGTTATGAACTTTACTTCGCTCAGTGTTTCGCGCGTGTCCAATTAGTTTGTGGAAATGCTTTTCTCTGTGTTAACGCGAATTTTCGGAAGAGCCCTTCTACGGCTCGGTAAGTTACCTTTACATTCTCTGTAATATATAGGATTCTTCCACCAGGTGTAAACGACCAGTTCTCCTTTTTCCTTCAAATGCTTTTGTTTTCTAACGTTGCTGCCACCGTGCCACCGTCCTGTGGGTAATTCCTAGAAACTTGGTTAATACTTTTGGGTCTTGACAGCCAATATCCGCCAGCATTACCGCATAACAGGCACCAGTTCGCAACCAGCACTGCCATCATGATTCTCATTGAGTCATTGTACTTTCCCACAAAAAATTATGTGGCGCCAAGCCATCATCGAATATACCTATGGTAGCATATTAGGAACAATTTATTTAGAAAACCCCAGGTAGTTATAAATAACAAGTCTGTCATACGTTATCAATCTTTGTTCCACCGTAGCATTATAGCTTTTCTATTAATCGTTTGAAATCAGATCTGATTGATCTAGACGCAACCTCGAGCCATTCGTTCCAGATATTTACGACAGAAATTTGTTGGGCATTCCGCATATTGATATACCTCTGTGTATTACTATCAGTGGGACACATAGATATATCAAGCGGCTGCAATGTCAGCAGAATCTACGTGCAAAGTCTCCACTGATCCCGTGCATGTGATAATTTCGAGATAATGTATTTTGCACAGATATCTCACTTTGGTTTTCCCCACATAACTCACACAAGATACATAATGCATTGTAGAGACAGAGAACATGATGCTATTGATTTCGTGAGAGTATAAGAGTTAGGACATTTATTGGAGAACTTTATTGTTGTATATCCCATTTCTAAGTTTTTATTTATTATCATTTAATTATTCTACAAAATCAAAAAGTGTCTTATCAGAATCACATCACACGATATTCTTTAAGCATATTATTAAACACTTCAAATATCATGATATCTCTCATTGATAGTGACAACGTCGAATTTATATATTTCCTGAATATCTAGGTAAAGGGTAATCGATGAGTGCGTAATCACCAGAAGCCTAGGAGGAGACCTTGGGGAAAAACCACCCCGTTGGGTCTTCCCAAGGTTTGCCAAAAGAGACAAAATAAACGGAAACAATAAAATACCTGCGAAACAAGGCTCGCGTTGACCGCGACGGTCAACGATTGAGAAATATTTCCTAGGAGTTCTCGGGTATTGAACAGTAAAGGTAAATTTTGATGGACTTTTACATCGGGATTGTAAATATCGTCGGAAATACCAATCATAAAATCTTAACTACTCACGGGTATCCCTTTCTGTCTGGGGAATACTTGGTTACCTAGTTGCGTTTCATATTATTGCTCTAGAAGATAAGACGCGATATCACTCTCAAGACCCGAATAGCAATATAATAATCCTTTTGGAATTTCCAAAGAGTAATCAGCACTTCAAATTGTCGTTGAATGTCTTTTATGGAGGTCAGGAATCTAAAGTGCAGATACATCAACTTTGCCTATTGTTTCTCATTGTCGGACATTAGTCAGCTCCTTTCACAAATTAATACTCAAGTAGTTATTACTTACCGCAGCGGTAAGTATTTTTACCGTTTCACACAATTTACATATAGTTGATGAAAGCGGCAAGGCGCAATCATCCTGTACCTTCACGTATGGCAGATGTTTTATTGTCAAGTAGCGGTGCCGGACGATGTTAAGCTAATTACATAATTACCATTAATAAGGAAGTCCAGTCAACTAGGTAATTCTCAGAGTAAAGTGCATTAAAACGTAGGGGGAAATTATCATATACAATATATATACTCAGGTATTAAGATATTGTTATTGCGGAAATTTCCTTGCATGACACAAGACAGAAAACACAAATATAAGGAATAGATAATAGGAAATTGTTAAATGCTGGAGAGAAGGAAGAACGCGAAAATAAATATCATATATGTATATGAACTTAGTATTAAATACAGATTTCTCTTATAGTCAAAGATTCAGCAAGTTTCCATGGTACTGTTCGGTAGGATGTACGAGAAGAGAGAAAGAAATAAACGTTTACGGCAGGGTCGATCATAAGAGGATTAGTTGACCAAGAATTTCATTTTAGTGTATAATATAATCGCTATAGACCCGAGCCAGTGATGGTTAAGAAATGCTAACGGAGAAGTCTGGCTGATTGGCCGGTTGACCTGGGACGTTGTAGATGGGGTTTTCCCTTGTACGAGTTTGTTCATTTCTTGCCGCTAGAGGCGCCACCGTTCCTCGGTCAGCCATTACTAAGTTATTGCTGGTCCTGGTAGAAGCTTCGTCAGTTTGTACTGAAACGCCAGGCGGGTGTGTGAGCTCTCCTCGTATATCAAGGTCAGACTAAATAGAATTCTTTAATGTGGGATTGCCTTCCGATATTAACCTAAAACAATTGTGCGTGCTCGTAATACAGAAGGATACATAATTTTTCCGAGACAAATAAATAATCGTGAGTTGTGACGAAGAAAGGGAAACTATAAATGGTATTCTTGAAGTTCACTGCTACCTGATAGTCAGTTCGTCAGACAGCGAGTGAGTAACTGCTTTGTGAGAGTGACTAGTGGAGTGAATGCGAAGGGTTCGAAATAATTTGAACGAGCAAGGCGAATGAAGATACTACAATCCTACACTCGACCTATTCAATCTATTTAGTCATTCGTGAAGTAGATTCGGTAGAATATTTGTATACCTGAGGTGGAGGTTACCCAAACTTTAACAGTTATACACTTGGGAAACAAACGTCAGGAGCGAATGTTACTGGTCGAGAAAGCACGCTTTACACTCTACAGGTCCGCTTAGTGAGCCAATCAGTTAGCATGAGCAGCCTGGTAAACGTGAATGCTACGGTAACAAGTCCTCTTAACGTAAGTCTTGTGCAAATCGTCTTCACGTGATCTTTGAATATTTCATTGATTATCGCGGAAGCTTACGATAATAACTCGTGTTAAAAATAAATACTACCCGCCGGAAATAGCGAGTGCGCGTTCGGACGCGCGCGCCTTCATGCTGTGGCGGTGTTTTTTGTGATCACCGTGTTATTTCTTCGAAATCCTCGAGGTGAAGTAACCGTGGCAAAGGAATAGCGGAGAAAAATTACACGAGACGGTAGTGCTGGTGCTGGTGAAGAAAAGCAGTCAGGGTTACACTCATATAGTGATAAATGGCAGTGTAGGATTTCTTAGTAGGAAATCTTTTCGGAGATAATTATTGTTCATATTAGACAAGTGGTGTCCAGGTACCTAAAAGACAGCGAAGATGTGGCAGCCAGCATTAGATTCAATTGAGAGGAATGTTGTAGATAGCGGGGAGAAGTGTGAACGAGTGTTGGACTCCGGACATGTTGACTCTGGATTCCTCTCGGATGCGAACCTAGTAAGTTCGGAAATTAACTTGGAATTGGAGAAGCCGGAACTCAGGACACCTATCCTTGGGAAAGTTCAAGTTTCACCGCAACCCATGCGAGCTGACAGTGGAGTCGACGTGGGACTTAGTGAGAGCCTTGGTCAACTGACTATTAAACCAGGCACGACCAATTCTTTTGATAACAAGGTTCAGTTTGAACCTACTTTAGAACTCGCACCTGTCACGGCGAAAATCACTCGGTTACCTGAAACAAAACACCAACAGGAACAGCAACAGCTACAACAAGAAATTAGTCATCATAATCCTCATTATTATCATTACACCAGTCAGAATCAGCAACAACAAAAGCCTCATGTCCACCAAGATCAGCATCCGGAAAATACATCAAAGCAATTCCCGCAACAGCCATGGGAGTTGTACTATATGCAAGACGATGACGGGGACACGTAAGTCATCATTTATTTAAAAAAAAATTAATCGGCACGCAATGATTACCGTTGACTGTGTCAGTGAAAGTGGATAGATCAGCAAGGAGACATTGATAGTTGGTGAACGAAATAACAAATAGGTCTTGATGGCGATTGGTTACGCTGACAGTCGGCAAAACCCAAAGTAAGAGTCAGAGCGTATTGAGCATAGTGTGTGTAAAAAAAAGAAATTGATAGGTAACATCGATTGGCTAATTCGAACAATCGGTATTGCTCGTAAACATGTTAAATACGTTTTTCATTATTATTCTTTTTTTCGTTCGTTTGTTATCTAATAACCTACACGTTCACCAAATGCCAGTTGAAGCACGCATGCAGTCTCTGAAAAGTCATTACGCGAACACGACGAATTGGAACACTAGTAGAAATAGATAAAAAAACAACAGTCGCGATAACGCAGGCTAAGCACAGTATCATGACCTCGTTGGGTCAGTTTAAATAAAATTCAACTCAAATTAAATGATCCGTATACAGTGAACTTCATATATTTCGAGATGATTACGTCATATACATCACACATTATACTACGCGATCCAAAGTACTGTGAACGTTAGATGACTAATCCAGATATTTAACGTGCTGTTATGTATTTCAACAGGCAACTGCACATTGCAATCGTTCAAGGATTCCTCGAGGCAGCGCTCAGCTTGATCAGGATGGTGCCACATTCATGCCTACTGAATATGCTTAATGACGATGGTCAGTCGCCGTTGCATCTGGCGGTTCTGACGCATCAACCGATCATCGTGAGGCGCCTCATTCTCGCTGGAGCAAATCCTGCGCTGCGTAACTCCCGAGGGAACACGGCGCTGCACTTGGCCTGCGCGACGGGAGACATTTTGTGCGCCGATGCACTGACCAAGTCCGTAATGACTTCGGAGAGGAAATATCTGATCCCGAACAGACGGATGCCTGCGCTGCCCCAGAACCTGGAGCAACGTAACTACGACGGTGAGCTTATCATCTACTATTTTTTAATTTAATCGACTCGCTCGCGCCGATTAGGAAGTAATTAAATTAATGAAAGCGACGCAAAGAGTATGCTGAAGCGAATGGGGATTAGGTAGGGCGACCTCGATGGCTGATGTATCGTTCCGTACAGGTAATTCCGCAAGACTGTGTTGGATGGGAAGGAGGACTTTCCAGGTTGTGTGGTTCGACGACTAGATAGTCGCTGTATGGCTAGACGGGAAACACGCGATCGTCCACGCACATTGATGCCAACACGAGGAGGGACTCCTTTGTTGGCTGCAATTATTACCCGAAGGTTCCGGCCTTCGGATCTGACGACACAATATTTACACGCATCATCTCTCTTGCGCTAATTCTCTCTCGCCATTTTAATTTCGAATTTCGCTGGCGAAATACGAATTTTTAATAATCATTACTAGGATCAGAAGCGTAAAATCTCGCGGCACTGGGGGATTCCCAAACTATGACGAAATACCTTCTTTTATCATGCCGTGGCGCACTGTTACCGTAACATAGCTTTCAGCACGGTCACTATCTGGTGGCTAGTCTCTCTCTCTCTCTCTCTCTCTCAAGTTTTTTTGCATCTTTGTTCCTCGATTAAACCGCGCTATCTTATTGCCAAATATCGTGATAGAGAACATGTGATGCTGGTCAGGGTCGACAGTAACGACGTGCGGATGGACCGTTTTTTTCTTCTATCGCTTACATATCGAGGGATACTATTTTAAAGCAGTTCATATATTTTTATCGCGTTGACTCGCTACTCTCTTTTTTGCACTGTACAAATTCGAGCGCAGTCTAGCAGTTATATAGTTGAAGCTACGAAGAATTTTTGAGAAATGCACTGTTTCATTTTTAAGGCTGACCCCGTCCTCTATTCTTAGATTTCTTTAACCCGTTGCGGTTGTTGTTACTCGGAAACTTTGTGAAATCCCAAAGACCGGGAAAGTCCCAGATGGCAGTGTTGTCGGCGTTCTCATTATTTCCTTTTCATAGAAATTTCCATGACTTCAAAAGAACGTTACAAAGGATGTAAGGTCCTCATGACCAGTCGCCGCTTTGGCCTCGCGGCTACAGATATCCTCAATCTTTGCTTTCTGAATCTCCGAGTCCTTCCTGTTTGACTTATTACTCCCACTTCGTCTAGCACTGCGAAACTCTTGACTCTCCAGGGACCGGAGTCATTAATTTTGCCCACAGTAACGAATTCCCCAATTTTTAATGGGGAATTCCGCTTTTTCGTGGCATTTCTCTTGTCAAATGATATTTCAGTTGATTATGCGGGGTAAACCCTAACTCCCACCGGGCTTGATTCTCTTTGTCCTTTCCAAGGTGTCACTACCGCAATTGCAGCACATAGTAAGGTAGGCCTAGGTTTTGCTATAGGCTCAGCTCGCACCAGTCGAGTGATTGGCCTGGTAACGGTTCCAGAACAAGTAATTGGCAATGAATATTACGTTGGCCTGATAGCTTTGCGAGGTTGAGACAGATCATGGTTATTACGAACGGTTACTTTGGAAATTCTTGTCACATTTGATTAGTTCCTTTTCGACCGTGTTATCCCGGGACTCCACTTGCGCCAATAAAATACATGGTAATCAAATGCGTGCTCTCGGTAACCCATGTAAACTCACCATTCGCGAGATTGAAAAATGAAGGGAGGCGATGGAAATTTAAAAAATTCGTTCCAAAAGAAAGACGCTTGGCTCGAAGGCATATGGATTGTGAACAATAGAAATCCTTTAATGGTCAGATATAAATCAGTGGACCGAAGGTAACTCGCGCTGAACGAAAAAACAACTATCTCCTAACTCTAGAAACTGCTTTCAAAATTCAAATGATCGAATTTTGAAAATAATTAGCCCAGTCGGCAGATCGACTGAACTCATCCGACTCCCGTGTCCTATATCGAGTGACGAACAGCTTTCAGAATCTTGGAATTCCCATGTGGCGTCATCCTTGTGCATCGCCGTCCGTATGCCTTTACGTCTATTGCGAACGCCTATCTTTTTCTTTACGTTTGCTCTGTATGGAGCTCTGGCTGGGCTGGTGTGTGCGCGATTAAGTGGCGTAACCGGAGGCCATTCTGAAAATCATTGGAACGACTTCAGCTCGTCAAGTCACAAAGCAGATATACATATATATATATATATATTCAGTCAAGTAATTTGTAATTCCACTGTACTCAATATCGTTCCCAACGTAATTCGAATCCTCAGCTTTCCAGCTGCCATTGGAATTAATATACTCGCAATCTTCGCAAGCTGGCGGTTCACATATCTTGAGCATCCCGTTAATTAAGAATCCACTAAGTTTTCCTTCCTCCTGGGGACATCGTGCACCGACCCCCTTGACCTCTCGCTACGTCCCCACGAAAGTGCCCACTTCTCTCAATGGCTTCTCAATGTCACTGGGTCGGTCCAGGGCGCGTCCATCCCGTATAGGCAACGTCGCGTCACTCCTATGGCATCTATTCCAAAGGAATTCTACCGAGTGATTTATGTCGATCAAGCCCATCCCATCGCAGATAGTCAATCCTTCCTCATCCGGTATCCTAGGCTGCAAGAGTTTTTTAGTCTGGAACATTTCAGGCCGTTCGCCGTCGCCTCGAGGAAAATCCGGCACGATTTTTCTCTACTTTCCACTACAAAGGCTAACAGTAGTCGACCTCGATTTTACGGGCGGCCCCCGAACTCCTGCACCCTCATCGCATTCCCAACCCAACCGTCTCCAGCTCGATGCTGATCCGGCGAGCCCCTTGGTCGCGCAACCGGACCCATGGCCCTCTCCTGATCGTCGATACCTGCCCTGCCTATTGCAGGACGTCATTACCCCATTGTCCAAGTCAAAAAAAAAAAATACGGAGTGCAACTAATCTTGGGACCTCTATTGTCGTGTTCATTGAAATGCTGCTTAATTTCTGAACTTCTGTTCTATCAAGCAAAAGCAATTGTCACTGATATAGCAAATTTCAATAAACATTGATACGCACTTCTGACGTAGTACCGCGCGACGTTTCTACGTTGCTCTTTGTAAGAATTACCCGGCCTCTATTGCACTCCGTTTAAGCTGACCTCATAAACTGATATTGTGCTATAGAAAATAGGAGCACGCTCAGAGCTATTTGTTCGGCTGCGAACGGCCTTGCCAAATCGTTGGGTTTATATTGGTAGCGCGGAAAACAGAGAGCGGAATATAGTGGGGC
>NW_014333147.1:115141-130991 GCF_000341935.2 Cephus cinctus | reverse complement strand
AATATAGGGGGGGGGGGGGGGGGCTCCGTCCGTCGTCACGCTTTGGATCTCCCGATTCTTAGATCCGATTTCGAGCAGCTTATGGCTTCGGCTAGAGCCAGTGGACGTGTTACCCTTATCTCAGGGAATACCGGATTTCTTAACTTCACAGTAGAATCGCCAGTTTCGATATTAATCGGCGATTGCGCAATTGATAATCGTTCGCGATCAGTAGACATTTAATCGGGCAATCGGCAACTGCGCGACAATATATCTACGCGTATCTACGCATGTTACTCGAATAAATACGTACGCGCGTTCTTATACGCGTATGTGCGTACGTACGTTACATCACGCTGCTATGTGCCAGAAGTCGAAGCAGATGTTTTTGACATTTAAAAATACCTGTTCGGCTATTTGCGCGACGCGGCATTCTCGCCTCGGGAAACCCCACATTGGCGTCGGCGTCGGTGGGTACGGAGCTTCGGCGGCGTCACGTGGGACGTATCTGGCTTCTTCTTCTTTTTTCCATCACTTTTCCCATTTGTACCATTGAATTTGATTTGATAACGGAACCAGGCACCAAATCGGTAAGACGCCAATGTCTCGAACGAATCTTTGGATTCGGGAGGGCTGATGAAACTCTGGCGACGATTAGTTTCATTGGCTGATCGAATTGCACAACGAGACCCTGTGTTTTCTTGACCCGTGACCCTGCCGCCGCTGTCGTCTCAGAATCCCTACCGTTGTTCTATGTACTCGTGGCACTGTTTTCATTGGGAAAGGCTCTACTGTGATCTATTGCAAAAGTCTGATCTGGTCTTGGGGGTCACCGGGTCGCGTTGGTCCGTAGTGGCTCCATCGAGGGGATCGCCGAATGGTCTGATCGGTCAACGAAGACTTTTCTTTAACGGCGGAACTTTGCTTGCTTGTTGAATTCACTTTTGGTACCTAGTCATTGAGATTTTAATGGCTTGTTATGTCCTGGAGCCAATTACGAGAAGGTGAACGATGGTCGTGACGTCCGCCTTTACATTCTGGTTCCCCCAAATCGCGTACCGGGCAGCCTCGTTAGGCGAGTGCCGTCTTAAAAGTAATTAATTACGAGTGCTTGGTCCTGAATCCTACCGGATTCTATGGAAATTAGGCAATCCTGTTTGGTATCTTCGAGACAGCCAGAGAGACCCTGGTGAGAATTCCCCGGGATGGAGTGAACCCCCGGTGGCACCATCCACGTGCCCGGGGTAAATACTTGCGCTCTCAGTCGACGCCGCCACTGGGCAAAACGCTGCTAACTCAGGGTGGCTAATTTTAGCGGTCACTTTGATCGAGGCGAACCTAGTTTGGACCGCGGGACGCCAGCCAAGCCTCCGACAATGATTCACCACGTCTTCCTCGTTCTATCTATATCGCCTCTAGAGGCATGTGACTTGGCTGCCTTCTCGAAAATACCCTGGCCGATCCAACGAATCAGACCTAGCCTCGTCCTTCCTGGGATTCCTCGTCAGCCTCGTCATCGGGTCTCGGAGTCTCGCGGACAGGCCCGTGACAAATAGATCAAAGATCTCTTTCGTAGGATCGGACGAGCGAGGAATCGTGCGAGGAGCCGAGAATTCTCATTGCTGAATGAAAGTCAAAATAAGAAGTGATTAAGTCTGGACGCTGCGGTCTCTTCGCCGCCTTGGCGCGCGAGAGGCTGTTTATCTTGCGAGGCTTCTAACGTTCTCCGCTTTGTGTGTTTCAGGAGAGATGTGCCTGCACGTCGCAGCAGTCGGGGGCCACGTTGAACTGGTCAGATTACTGCTGCGCTTGGGGGCCGACCTGGAGGCCAGGGAAGGCCTGTCCGGGAGGACCGCGCTGCATCTCGCCGTGGAACGTGGATGCCGCTCGGTCGTCTCGTTTCTTCTTCAAGAATGCCGACCCTGCCTGGACGCCCCGACCTACGCCGGAATCACCGCCTACCAGATTGCGGCCTGCATAGACAGTCAGCTCGCGCGAGATCTCATAAGGCTCGGCGCCACTCCTGAGCCTCCGCCACTCTCGGACTCTGACCTCAGCGAGGACGAGGACGGTGAGCAGGATGCACCTTATTTACCTGCCTTAGCACAGCTCAGACAGAGCGTCGGGGTGCACGGCTGAACTTTCAAGGACTCCCGCCGCGACAGCGTCCTTCCTCTCGAGGACCGGTCGACCGCGTCTCCTTCGTGGACCCTTCGCCGAGGCTTCCAGGCGACCCTCTCTCAAGGCTCACCGGGAACTCCTGCTAAAACCTCTGTGCTTGAAAAAAGAAACAGAGCTAGCTGTCTCTGAAAATCGGCCATGAGAACGAAGACTCGACGATTCGACGTACCAATTCGATCGAATCGAAGGAACGACTAGGAGCTGACGAGAGTCTCGTTACGTACGACGTGCGACGGATCACTTCGGTCTGCCCTCAAACGGCAGGACACGTTGTCTACTATCGACGTAGTTGCGTTTAGTTAATGCCAATCGGTATATCGATAAATACAAAACACTTTAATCGAGACGATTTACGCTTAGCGATTTATCAGGGAGTCTCTAGGATGAGCGAAACGTCTTTATCGACGTTTTAGAATAGAATTTCAGGCGTAACGACGTCGATTCTTATTCGCAGGATGAACCGAGAGTCACGATCAGTGGCTCGTTCTATTAGACTTGTCAAACAAACTGTAATTTTGTCACCCTGTGCAGTCCTTAATTGTCCCTGTGTACATAGCCAATTCCCTATATTCACAAATGGACTCGGCGTTATTCAATTGTGTTGTGCATGTCTCTCCGTACGAATGGAAAGGAGCGTGTATGTATCTATGTATGCATGAGGAAATGCGTGTCTGCCTATGTATTATTATATTAAAAATATATATATATATATTATATTATATTCATATTATATCGATCGTATGAATTATTATATTTTAGTAATAAAGAGACGTTTACAAAAGTTTATCGCGATGCGACGTGTGACACTGCCATCTTTGAAGCCTCTTCTAGAGTAAGATGACGACACCGAGCGCACCGCGTCATGCCACTACGTAATCAAATTAGCATCAATCGCTGCGTATAATTAATTTTGCACACCCAGAGATACAGCCGCGTCCATGTCTAAGTTCCTCGTACATTGGGAGTAGACTGGATACGCAAGGAGAAATCTTCCTCGCGATGTATATAGAGGCGTCAGGTTGGTGTTGCTGCGGCGTGGTGAAAAAAGAGGTCGAGGGTGAGGGGGCTGCCACCTTTCGGAAAAACTCCTGACTCACGCCTTTTTCGGTATAACTGCGCCGATCGAAAGTATCGGACTTTCCGCAGCGTCAGATGCACCGCAGAATTAATATCGGCCACTTGTCGTGTTGTCGTGTAAAAATGTGGAGCAAGAACCTCCTAGGTATTTTCGGACGGACGCGTAACAGTCGTGGCATTCCAAGAACCTGGGGGACTTATTCCTTTTTGGGGGAGTTTGGTCTGCCGTTCGCTCTACGGGTTCCGGGATATATTTGGATCCGTGCTTCTCCCTCTGTCTGTATAAATCGTCTCGCCGGATCACGCATGCACGCACTCGCTCACGTATGTACGCACCTATGCACGCGAGACATACGCACGCCGGGCTTTGCGATTATAAATAGGATTGTCTTATTTAAAGAGTTACCACTGTCTATCTTCGATGTGCGCCGGTATTCATTGTCAGTCGGTTCGGTCGTCATCAGTCATTCTTATAATGACTCTCCTATTCTCTGTCGTCGCTATTGCATACTTTTCTGACGGTCGTTTAAAATTATATTTTTGTATATTTTTTTCTCTCTTTTTTTTTTCCGTGGAATTTACCTGAGAACTGTTGGTTCTGTTGAATACGGAATAAAAGGAAAGTTCATTAGAGTGCGAGGGTCAGTGCCCTTCCGGGCATTGTGACGATCTGCTCGGCTCTAAAAGACTTCCGAGCACTCAGAAATATTCGAAGCAAATCGAAGTACTTTGCGAGGGGCTTTGAGTCTCTTGGGAATCCCCAGGTCGGAGCACCGTACCTACATCAGCTCGTCGGGAATACCGCCGCACGTTACGGAAAGTGCTGCCAAAGTCGACAGCCGTGAAGTATGAAAACCAGTTTTGTAACGCGTACAAGGAGAAATCGTTTCGTTGCGAATACTCTCGACTCTTTGATACTCGGCCGGTATCCCTCCACCTACCCCCGCATGCATCCTGTGGAAAAACCTACATTCCGCCTGCACCAAGATCAATTGTAAGAAACGAGCCGGATGTTATGGAATTCAGTGAATCCGGCTCGATGGGCTATTTAATTTGTGCACTTTAAACTCTCTGTCAAAATCATTGACTTTCGTTTCGTTAACGATTGTTTTTCTCGGCTAAAGAATGTACCTTTTTATGCAGTGTATGTTTGTCTCATTAAAAAGAGAATAATATCACGATGCATGTACTCTGGAGTATATATTTCTTTTATTTACAAAAAAAAAATGCTACGCCTCGTTTGGTTCATGATAATTAATCGTAGGTAGGTATATTTATTCTGTCTGATCGACCAGAGTAAAACATTTATTATCGTGGTTACACGTATATCCCAGAGATGGCGCCACTATAGCCATTTAGAAACGCAACTTAGCATAATATATGTAAAGACGATGTTGCAGTGATCCTCTGCGATCGTTATTGCGCCCTCTGACAGATGAAGCAGCCATTGAGGAGATTCTTGTCGTTGAACTTATTCGTCTGACCGATACATGTGGCAAGTCTGATAAATTCCCAAGGATTGACAGCGCACAATAAATACGTTAACAGTATCCACAGGTATAAGTAATGGTGAAAATGTTATTTATAAATTAAGATAAAAGCGGACGAATCACAGATGCTGCCGTCTGACTGGTTTTATACATGACTTCCTTTTCTTCTATTCCAGCCGACAATAATTTATACCTAGAAAAGAAAACGTGAGGCTGTCACTGAAATCATTCTCGTATCGTAATTCCCCGACGCATCGATGGGTTCCGCCAATCTTACCTGGAGTCACTGATAGAATCCAATTCATGTAGGCGCCCACCCGGGTATTCACTCCTGGGGTATCCGAAGCACAGACTCCTCCGAAACTGATAATTCCAGCACATACGAGTCTCCTGCTAGATGGATTTTGCCAAAGAACTGGACCGCCGCTGTCAAACTGCAGGGATCGTGGGAATATAACAAAGGAATGTTGACTCTCTCATCATTGGAGGCGCCTCTTTGTAACACTACTCGCGACGCCTGCTAGTATAATTCTATCGCATTACCTGGCAGGTATCCTTTCCATTGGCGTAAGTGCACATCTGATTGTTAGTTACTTGTGGATAAGGACGCTGACAGCTGGCCAGCGGCGTTACGCCAAGCGTCACTTCCTGCAGAGTGTTCGAAGTGGCTCCAGCAAACTCCGTGGTGCCCCAGCCTGCGTAGAACGATCAAGTTGATAAGATGAAACATTTATTGTGACAGGACGGTAACGTAAATGGACCACACCAGGCAAAGGAGTCTTACCAAGTACTTGGACGTTTGAATTGGCAAAGGAATTTGAAGCTTGCTGAAACGGAAGACAGGCCGGACCCACTTCCAACGTAAAGACTATCGTGTCTATAACCGTCACGATCCCAATATCGTTTGCCTGTGTATCTGCATTGTATTGCGGATGCACCGTGAAGCTGGAGACACGATGAAGACTCGAGGCATTTGTGTCGGATCCTGAGTTAAGGAATTTTATAATTTTTACTCGTAAATTTTACTACCACTTTCGTTTGACTCACCAGTCGATATGTCGTGATCGCCGACAAGAACTCCCAGTTGACCAGCGGACTTTCCTACGACGCAATGAGCGGCGGTGATCACGTGCTTGACGGAGATGATCGTCGCGCCACAATAAAGAATTCGTTGCGTGGAGTCGATCAAACCAGCCATCATCGGATATTCGTTTACTCCAGTTTGAGTTCCGCCAACGATCCTGGTCTGCTTCTTCCAACCGCAATTGCAATTGGGTTCGCTCGACGAGATGGACTCCAGCTTGCAGAGGAACCTTCCGGTGCTGGAGGCACTGACGCTCTCTAAGACGATGTTCAGGTAGTTTCCGGTTGACTCAACGGCGAAGGTTCCTGTTCCGCAATAACGATGGGCGTCGCTCAGTTGAAGATCACCGGAAGGCGACACCGATAGTCTATCGCCCACGCAGTTGGCCGTCTGAAAGTTTAACCGGGACTCTTAGCTGAGGGTTCTTCTATCTACCGGAAGTCTACTGTCTTTTCGGGTTATCGTCTTACCGCTGGCAATGAAAATACTTCACAGGACAGTCGCACCCGCGTCGCGCTCTTTGCGTACCATCTGCATGACCTCTGACCCGAGTAAGCGTTTGGATACCCAGGATTGTAAACGTAGTAGGTCGTGCCAGCAGCCATATCCTGGTAGAAGTCACATCCTTGTTCGATGCACCAGCTGGTCCTCGCGGATATCAGCAGCAGCAAGGATGTTGCTTGCAGAAAGGATGCTAGATTACCTGCAACGGCGATAAGGACAGTCCAGCTTGAATGTTATTTCTGATTATTATTCGAGATGGAATTTGACCTAGACTAGTATCAATTAATCAAGATAAACTTTAATGCTCTGGCGACGTTTATGAAAAGCCATAAAGACAAGTTGCGTTGACGCAAGCTGCTAACCGAATTAGCAGCAATGATCAATACCAGAGCAGGGGTTATCGGATGGTATAAATTTTATGAAGGGTTTATCGGTATCAAAAGAATTTTGGAAAATCCACTTGGCTCACCAGCACCCATCTCGATAAGAACTTTACGGAGACTCGCTCGAGTCTTTCTGGTTTCGAGGACTAAGTCGTCCGCTTTACCTCACAGCTGTATATACGCGTCTGCGAATCGTCGGCACTGATAACACTTGTGCATATTTTACGTACTTTTCCGTCGGTATAGCGCCATTCAAAAAAGACTTGCCCGCCTCGCTCTGACTATTTCATTTTTCAAGGATTCCTCGACGACTTTTCATCTTACTTATCTAACACAGGCTATATTGTCACAGTCACAAAATATTGTTTTACTTGATTGCATTTTTGAAATAAATTTCCTTTTTTATCTTTCGTGACAGACAGGAATCAGCTTGATAAAATTTATCCGCTTTAAGCCGCTGTCGGTACGCTCAACTAGAACTGAAATTTTATCGTAATGCAGGGTAAATATACCGATCGATTCTTTCTTTGTTACTATTTCGATCCAGCAATCGCACAATTTTGTTGGGTCATCGCTCTGCTATCGCTATTGAATATCCAGCAGCGTCAAATCAGTCGGTCATTTGAATATGTATCAGGTACTGGCCCAGAAGCGATAACCGGCACGGTTTACCGTAAAATTATTGCCCGGACCTATGGGACTCCTTCAAAGTGGACCACATCTCTGTATACATTTATCTTACGACTCTGGAAACGCTCGCTCTTCGCCCGAAGATCGACGCCAATTTCCGATTTCATAATAAAGCATCCTCGCGATTTATTCTTATACCGACGAGATGGGAATAAAGTTAAACATTTTTTTTTTTTTTTTTTTTTTTTTTTTTTTTTAAGGCGCATAACAATTTGACACCTGCATGTCGCACGTCTACGGTCTCTTCAATCGTTCCAATATCATTAGTAGATCAGTCAATTCTGAAGGAAAGTACAACATTTAGTATACACTCTATGATATATGACTATTGGTCTAAGCGCTACCCATTACTTTATTCATTATCGTTGAAGTCTCGATAATTGCACTATTCAAGATCCATTAGACGACATTGTAAGAGCTGCAATAAATGCACTTAACTCGATAAGTCGTATCGCACTTAAATATAGAGTAGCGAGCGGGACAAGTGCCTTGTGAATGTAACCTAACAATCTAATAATTAAAACGTAGAAGGAACATTAGGAGCCAATCCTGATTTCTCAAATCTATCTTTTGAATGCTCGGAGTTTACTCAGATGTTCTGTTGTTTTTATGAAAAAAAAGATAAAACTTTGCAAAATATGGTTCTACAGATACGAGAGCATTACGTGGTATACTAACTGGCAAATATTTAACTTTTAAAGCATTCGTATTCTTTACAAGCAGACATCAGCTCCTAAAGTCTTTTCTTCACGATTGCGGAACCTCTAAATCCGTTATCACTGGCATTGTCATCAACGTCATCGTCTACGTTTCGTAATTTTAAACCGCTGCTCGACGCACACGTGCTGCCCTCCGTTACCATGGTAACGCGTATGGATATACGTACACAACAACGTGCCCTGCAGTCTTGCGACGCCTCGACTGGCCTCGACGCCTGGACGCCTGGACGCTTCGACTGACGCCTTTCCACCGGCGGAAGATGCACGTCCATAAGGTGCTACCCGATCCTTTCGTACTTATTGGATACTACTGGCTTCCGATTGCAGTCTAATTCGCCTGGACGCCATGTCTTACTTCTATGGTTCGGCTGCTACGAATTTTCACAGTCGTCTGGAGGCCGAGAGACGCAGCAGAAATAGACGAAAGGTATTTTGCATTTACTTTTGAGACTTTTATAATGTGATATTCTTGTACAGAGATGTATAATATTTAACATGCTCTCTGTGCAGCACAGTAGAGACAGAAATGAGAGAAAGGTCAGTAGCAAGGATCTGGAACCAGTTCACGGTACCAGACATCGACGTAAGCACATATCCAAAAGCCGCTACACCATGACGAACGAGAATCCACCGGGAGTCCAGGTCGGCTGTGGCCAGGAAATTAAGAGCCACTGTCACACTGAGAAGGTGGACGTTCGGGAGAAGGAGGTATCGACTGGGAAGCTGGAGAGATCACTGGGTGATTCAGCAGGTACGTAATAGATTGGATGATCAGATACATAGAGAAAATGAATGAGTGATCGATCGAACGACCTTCCAGGTAGCAGCGATGAGAAAAAGGAGAAGGATATTATTTTGTCAAAGGTGCGGAGCAAGTACCGTAAGCTGGAAAGGAACTGTCAGGAGGTCAAGGCAGAACGTGATAGATTGGCCGTCCTGTTAGAGGAACGCGAGGGTCAGTTCAGACAGTTGCACTTGCACCATGAGGATTTAACGGAAATGGCAGAGAGAGTAGAATTCGAGCGAAGAAACGTGCTGGAGTTAAATGCTAAATTGAGAGCAGAGAACGCTCAGCTGAACGAGGACGTGATGCTCTTGAAGAGTTTGGTTTATCACCTGAACGTCGAGCTAGAAAGATACCAGGACAAGCTGCGAATGAGTAACCAGGCTGTTCAGCCTGAAAGTGTGATCGACACTATGGAAGGCATAGACAGTGGTACGGAGGATAAAAAAGTGTCTGGGTCCTGGGAGAGAGTCGATCTTCACGCCCTGGGTCCGCTTTTGGAGGCTTATCGTGAGAACCTGGGGGAGAAAGAGAGACTCCTCAGAGTCTATACCGAGGAGATGGATAGATTTAGCGGAAGGTCCAAGGAAGTTGTTGCTGAGAACGAATGTCTTCATGCTGAGATAGAAGATTTACGTTTGAAGGTATTGCTTTTGTTATTTATTAGCGTGGATGACTTATCTAGTGTCATTATGGCTTTGTGCTATTGCGCTATCAATATGGACCTTGCCGTCAGATTAACATCTCGATTAGGGGATTGACATGAGTTTTATGGTTGACAGTGCAATAATCTCGAGGAGGACGGAAGACTCATTGAGAAGGAGTCCAGCGCCATCAAGGAGGAGAAGGAGCTGCTGGTGAAGCAGGCGTCTCTTCAGAGGCAGAAGCTTCAGGAGTTGCACGCAGTCTATGAGCGTAAAGTGGAATCCATGTCTGAGGATAATAACAAGCTTCACAAGGAGTATCTCGGCTGTAAAACGGAATTGAGTAATCTGCAGGGGAAGTATGAAGTTCTTAGCGATGCTTATGAGAAGAGTAAGAAGAATTCTGAGAGAAGCGTACCAGCTTCGGTTCATACAGCTGCGGTTGACGAGTGCAGACATCTTCTGGAGGAGCTCAAGTATCGGTATGAGAATGAGAGGAAGAGTTTGCAGGCGAAGGTGAAGCACCTGGAGGAAAGTCAGCCTGAAAATGAGAAGCAACTACTTCTCGTTACTCAAGAGAGAGATCAGTTGAGAAATAGCGTGAAAACCCTTGAAAGGAATTTGAAGTGAGTCAAACTGACAACTGTGTCAAGTTACGTTACGGCTGTCTCATTTGAATGTTGTGTCGTCATTGTTGTAGGAGGAGTCAACGTAGACTGGAACGCTTTCAAAATGCTATATATTCGGTTCACGTCTCCCGTGATTCCTTGAAGCGACAATTGAACACAACAACAACGTACTGTCGTGAATTAGAAAAGGAACAAGAGAAACTTTTAGCTGAACGGCAGCAGCTGGTTGCTCTTCTGGAGGAACGAGAGAGGGAGAACGAGGAGATTCAACACCTGGGTGACAACATCACCCAGAGAATGGGCAACCTCAAGACTGAGCTGAAGGTAGGTGGAAAATTTTAAATACTTCAGGCTGAGTCAATCAGATGAAAATGAGATGCAAGGACAAGGCAATTCACTATGATTCTTGTTTCAGATCGTACAACGTGGTGCCAAGGAACAACTGGCTACCGTTGAGAAACACATAAAGAACCAAGAGTTGGGTGCCGACCGAGTAAGAGCAGACTACCAGAGCGAGCTTCAACGACTGAAACAACTCCTAAGACAAAAGGAAGACTTAATTGGGAATCTTCAAAGAGAAAAGTGCACGACCCGCGAGAACCTGGAACTCGTATGGCGAGCAGCTACCAGCGACGACAGGAAGGTCAAGGATGCTTTGAGAAATACAAAGATTTACAATATTTGACAAGGTTGTCAGAAGCTGACTTGATGCTGATCATCATTGCTTCATCCGATCAAAGTCACTTCTCGTTTCTTCATTGATCCTCAATGACGATGAGAATTTAACTAATAAGTACGTTACTAGTAGCAAGTCGAATATCTTCCTGTTTCCGTTCTAGTCCAGTCTAGTCTATTATGTATTATATATTTTAATCACTCGTTATACACACTGCTGACGCATTCAATCAGTTTTAATTGTTTCCGACGAATAAACCGACAATCAAGTCCTCTAGTTTTTATTTTTTTCTTTTTTTTTTGCTGAGAAGCAACTGCCTCGTGTCTTTTTATTCGAAGCACACATTCTTAGCAGAGAACGTCAGATCAATATCTTCCTACGTTGGACGACCTGCGACCTGCGACCTGCGACCTGCGACCTACGTTATGCACAAAGGTGCTTGTCGTTCGGCAGCTGAACGTAGGAAACAGTTGATTTAACGAGGATGTCAGACGCTTTATTTAGTGGTGACATCAACGTAGTAGCAAGTGGCTACGAAGGCTGCTACGCAATGCTGAGCATCGGTTACGTGGTTTCAATACGATGAATGACCACAGTCGTTATAAACGACTAGAAGCCACCAGGTAGACGCCTTTTATAGAAATGATCTCACGTGTCACCCAATGCCAAGTGCAAGCTAGACGTCCCGAGGCGTCCCTTATCCCTGTCACCGACCTGACTCTCTCAATCGCCTCTTCTAACGTCTTGACGCCATTCTCCTTTCTCTTTTCAAATTTTGCCGCATTAATTCATTCGCTATATGAATGTCGTATCAGTGCAGACGAACCTTGTAGCGTCATCGTTCTTCACGCCCGCCTACAAGTCGAATTATTGTAACTTTCGCGCGCTTTGCAGAGCACATAGTCAATTATATGATAAAGCTGTAATCTGGCAAGCTCAGAATGAATGAGTTTATTGAGATAACTGTGCTGTCTAATCGTTTATTCGCCGAGTGAACGTAAGCGTAGGTGCTTGCGAGTACGAGCAACTCTTGGATTAACTTGGTTAGATTAGATTGTCACGATCGTGAACGATGGACTTTTAAACGGTCTCCTTCGTATTTCTCTCTGATAATTTTTTACGTTTACGTACCACGTATTTATAATTACGATTGTCGGCCATCTGTGTTTTGTATCCATATTATATTTCTGTGCGGTATCAAATAGTTAAATTTTCTCTGGAAAAGAGTGAAATTTATTGGAATTTTAAAGAATTATAATGGCTTTCGAAAGATCCAAAATATTTGTATCAACGGTACCTTTGAAATTATTTGAATACAAGTAAAATGTGGCGGCAAAACCAAAGGTAGATAATATCGAATTTTGGCTGTGTAATACCGGCTGTACGAGGACGACTTCGGACGTTTACGGCAATACTCGGTTTGTGACTCGGGAGCAGGCAAAATGTCGTCTGCTAGGCGCGTCGTCTGGAAGCGGTTCGACATTCGCGAGGAAAGAATTGCCGTGATAAGTGATAAGAAGGTTTCTCAGGGTATCGAAAAGATTAACTAAATTATTCCTAGTACTACGCTCCACAAGGGAATCATCCAGTCGAGCAGAATAGACGGGAGTGTATCGTGACTCGTGCGGTGCGTCAGTGTGTTCTAAGAGCCGGTGGACATTTTGGATTTTTACTCGTTTTGCAGTCGTGCATCAGATGGTCGGTGGAGGAAATTGACAAAGGCCAAACGTCAGTGCAATCTGGCGTCGCGACGCCTTGTAAATCGGGCAAGTGACGTATCCGATTTCCTTGGCAGAAATGTAAGAGAGAATTCTTCCCTCTATTCTCTTTGTTCTCACGATTTTCAAAAATCTTCAATGCCTCTCTTCTCCTATCGTTAGATTTTCTATTTTCTATCTCCTCTTTAACCATTGGTCTAGCGTGCATCAAAGGAACGCGCCGACTTGACGACAGGCCCTTTGTAATGGTACGTGGGGTTAACGGCCAACCTAGTTCACTGATACAAAGTTGTAGCCCTTCTCCTTGTTCCGTTCTTCAATTATTCAATTCTACAATTCTACAGCAAAGGACTTGTCCGTAAATATTGACAATTTAAATACAAAAGCTTGGATAATTGATACGTAGGAACTTCCAATGAGCTTGAGATCAAATCACCAATTCGCAAGATCTACTAATACCTCTCCTTTACCCTTGAATAAAAATAATAATCCTTCTTTATACTTTAGCAAGGTAACAAGTAGCCAAACTAGTCAGTTACCGTATTGTCCATATCTCTAGCATAACCTCTCTTTTCTATCATTATTCTATCCGGTTATTTTGAAACGTCCCTGGACGCGTTACTCAATAAAAGTTACTTAACATATTTTATGATGAATGTTTACCATTTACTGGAAACATCAGCGCACTTTCGACAAACCCACTTGTCCTTCGTTGACGAATACACCTTTCATATAGTATACAATTTCGTAACAAATTTTTGCTTTAAATATATTCGTTGCTACTTCTCAGTAGAATTTTGCAAGTGCTTCATGTAGGTAACAGGAAGTCTATTGTACAATTGATTGGAAACAGGTAGCTGTAACCAAGTGTCAGTTTAGTCTCAGTCAGTCTTGGTCGGTCGTTGGACGCGTGTGCATGACACCTGCCACTTGTCGCTTGCGGCATTGTTTCCAGTCAACTCAAACGTGACGCTCTCTTATCCTAAAGGCCTGTACGTCAACCCATACATGTACCTGGCCAGATATCTAGCTATCTTGGTGATTGTGTATCTATTCATTTAACTATCTGACTATTAGTGCCGAGCCAATGGTCGCATCTTCCTTGGCAGCTTATTATCTAATGAGGAACAAGACTCGACGTTCCATCTTGTGAGAGTGACTTGGTGCATTGCGCAGTCACGACTACTGGCCAGGACCATGCCCTAGGTCAAATCGAAAGTCTGTACACACGATGATCCAGCAAGCATATCTAGGAGTACCGGTAATGTGGTCTTATAGGTTCTTTTAGTTCAAAATGAAATTCACGTTGGCGCTGCTGTTGCTGTTTTTCCGTGGCATAACGAAGAAAGGCAAAAACACGATCAGTCTGATTACTCTAGCACTCTCTTCCTCGTCCTAAGTCATCCTCACGGAAGCTGAGATTACATCACAGCGATTGATTTGGAACGTAAGCCTAGTGCTGGCGATTCTGTCGCAGCGCCTCCCACGTCCGCAACAATCAGTCCATGCAATTGGGTCTCGTAACGTTTCACACGCGTCACGCCACAATTTCCGCGAGAATTCTTCAGGGCCCGTTGTCCTTCCTTTTACCAATTCCCCGGTCATTGCTCCGCTGCGATTCAGCATTTTCCTAAATTCGATCTCATTCTTGTATTTCTTACTTTTTAAGCTCTGATATCGGTAACCAAGGAATTATTCCGATCGAGGAAAAGGAGATCTCGTGCGCAGCGTTATTTTAAAAGTAAGCAGAATCGAGTGCAACGTCTTTTATGAAACTGTAACAGTAACGATAACCTATTTTATTTATCAACGATTTTCACCTATTTCTCGAGGCGAGGTTGGAGGCTGTAACATACATTGGGGATAATAGTCGGCATAGAACGGCGCGACGAGGATAACTCGAGCGCCGCCCACGGCTGAAATGGGAAACAGACGCCGGCGTCGTCCAATAAACAAACGCGCGGCGTCGTCGTCGTCGTCGCTGCCCATCGCTGCCGCAGCTGCACTCGGATCTTTGGCTCGCACTCAGTCAGTGCCGTGTCTCGATTCACGCGGTGCCTTGTAGTATTGTTGGACGTTGATTCTACTGGGTTTTGTTTTTTTTTGCACGACGGCTACGACGGCGTGCAATATCCCAAAGAGATACGAGATTCGTTACAGTTAACGTTGTCAAAAGGCACTTGGAAAGTGTCGATACCTTTAGTGGATTGTATTATTTTTTGTTTGTTTAGTTAATACCCGCGAACGTGTCGGCTCGACTTTATAAATCAGAAGTGAGAAACAGCGCGAGACGTTGAGCCAACTGACGGCCGACCACGTGTTCTAGCATTCGGCTGGTCGAACGCTCGACATGACGGTCCCAAGTTGTGCTCGACCTGCAGTTATTTTACGGATCTTATGTGCATTCGCGAGGTCAGTGATATAAGTGGTGTGATCGCGGAAAAGTGAACGAATGAGTGAACGTCGCGCATAGCGCCGGACGTCGTGGGATATCCTGATTAGGATTTCAAAGAGAGATCGACGGACGTAACCGAGTGAAAAGGAAGGATGTATTCAGCCAGGTGAACTTTGGGAAAGATGGAATTCGAACTGGATGGCAGTCTCAAGGAGTGGGCTAAGGACAAGCCACTCAGCATCCTTCAGCTGGATCCTGCTGACAGAGCCGTTCTCCGAATAGCTGGTGAGTCTCAGTTGTTATTATATCATCTCCAATATCGGTCTGCTAGGAACTTACCTTCTCGCACATTCTTAACGTTAAATTATTCATTTATCCGGCTCCTGCCTTTGGTATCCCCTCTGTCGCTGCAAAAGCACCGGCGGTACCCCACATCGTCGCCTCGCTCTCCTTCTCACTGCTGCCGCACGACAATGAAAGGAAAATGAATGACACGCAGCGAACGCGATGGGATCCCCTGCGAGCAGCGTGTGGCTGGCATATGCGTGTCTATCTAGAACCCTCGTATTGGCCCTACCCACCTTCGCTACACCCTGCTTCGTGCAACCCCATCTCACTGTCCACCCTTGCACTCTGGTACCCTGAATCCCTGGAAGCCCTGGCACCACGGCCAACCGACTACAAGAGCTCTACTTGCCGAAGTTTATACGTACAAGGTATTACATAGATTTTCGTTCCTGTTTCTCGCGTTTGCCACATGTATTGTATCTCCTTCCTGGTCTCTGGTTCCTCAACGTCGATTTACGTTGGGTTCGAGGTCAGAGCATTCCCATGAGAAGCCGGTTTATTTTCAGTGGCGAGTAACAGGGAGAAGTGGGGAGGGGGGGGGGGGGGGGG
>NW_014333147.1:91288-115017 GCF_000341935.2 Cephus cinctus | reverse complement strand
GGGGGGGGGGGTAGAATCCCCGAGTGTCGCAGCGTGACCGGAAGCGCGAAACGCTCCGTAAACACATTGTTGTTTTTTTTTTTGAACTAACACTAGGTAAGAATAAGCGACAATCAGCCGCTCTGAAGATCAATGAGAATAGAAGGACGGCGAATCGTGTTTCTAGTCGACATTGTGGGTGCGCCCGCAGTTCAGCGTTCTCTGCTCAGTGCTTAGCATGCCCACTTATCACTCATAATTAACGTTTAATGTACCGTACTCGTTAATACGATTAAAAGCAAAGTGCATGTAAGCTAATGTTTTGTATATATTTCGCGATTCCGTATCAGACTCAGTTCGAGATGCTGGAACTTTATTGTTCTCGTCTTCGCGTTCTCGATCCTCCGTCTGACCCTTTGCTCCCCGCCTTCCTTGGAAACCTCGGTACCAGCACCAACAGGATGTGCAACGTGTCACGTGTAACGGGGATGCTCGAGTGCGACTATACCATAACAAGCCGCAGTATTCACGTATAAAGGGACGCGCGTAGACCCAGTGAGAGAAGAGTGGTGCTCATTGCCAGTCGGTGCCGCTGCCTCGAGTATTACTGGTATAACTGGCTCTACGACACCCGGGAGAGTCGTTCTTGCCGAAACCGGATATCTACACGTGTACTTCCGTTAATTCTTGCGACTCCTCGACGTCCGTTCAAGTTATTCGGTACAGTCCCCCGGTCACGGCATTTCCTTGTTGAGTTGGACGCAGACGGACTGCGCCAGAGTACGTAAGAAATAAATAGAAGTTTCCCCCAGGGTTGCTTAGCGTGGGGGGTCCGTCCCGTCGACCCTTGCGTGCACGACGTCCCCTCTATTCTCGTATTGACTCCCTTCACGCTCTATCGATTCGCGTCAACGTCGTCCTAAGCGTTGCTTTCACGAAAACGCGAATATTCTTTTTATTAATTCTATTAATTCGTGTTCGTCTTTGTTATGCCAATGAACACCTGGTACTCGTTAATCAAGATACCAAAAGTAACCCACTGTCTTCTACCTGGCAGTCACAGTAGAACCTGTACCGCGTATCTATACCTTCCTTAAAACGTACAGTTGCTCGAAACGACCGGAGGATCACCGCAAAATATGATCCTCGTCGATGAGTCTCAGATTACCCAAGATCATCTTACCCTCGATATTTCTTTTGTATAGTCTAACCTTACCGGTCTGCCATCTTCCGGGCATTTTTTTTTATTACCTGCCTCAGTCAACAGTATCAAGACGCTCTCCGTGTCTCGAAGGCCTGACGGTCGAGCGCGCATTTGATTGATTACCAGGCGACGTTCCTGAATCACCTGGTTTCGCCATCCAATGCGGCTCTTGCACCGGTTGCGTCGAGCGCCGCTCGCAGCGCCCAAGTTATTTTCGAGTCAAGGCGATCGGGCAAAGGTGAAGGTCCAAGGCTGCAGTCCGCATCTGCAGTTCCTCAGGGCCAGTCCTTCGGTAGAGGGAAGTTTCAATGCAACCGACACGCACCTCGTACCTTGCCGTGTTTTTCACCTAATATCCTTCCGGATTCTAGTGGCTTTTTTTTTTTATATTCTTAATCAACATCCATTAACCAATATCTGACTGTAGGATCGAATTGACTTTCTTAATTCCCTGAAGCTTTTCCGTTGTGCTTTCACGCGCATTACGGAATCGAGAAGAACGCAAGAAACGCCACGTCCTGCTTTCTCCTAGCAGCGAACCGTTTAAGTCTATCGCTCTCATCGCTGTGTCCATGTTTTACGTTAGACGTCCTCCGACGCCCTCCGACGCCCTCCGACGCTTCTCAGTCGTGACCCACTCTGACGCGCACCGTCTCCGTCTTCGGATGGACCTTACTTGACGATCTTGCAGAGCGATTGCTCCCTGAAAGCATTTGGCGAGGCGCGTGACGTCTAGTCGAACAGCTGATTTCAAGGTGTCGAAAAGTAGGGCGCTGTGACGGCTTTGACGTCCCGGTAAAGAGTGCACGGTGCTGCCGGTAACTGATTAGGATACCAGGAGGGTGAATGCCGATGAGGTTCCTCTGTACTTTTCTTCACGGGAGAATACATCGCGTCCGCCTTCGAATTACGTAGAGGAAGTTAATCGATCGATCGGTGCACGATGAGTTGTTTGTATCGACGCTTGGCGTCGGACCTGTAGTCTATAGTCACTAGGCTGATCTCTGCTTGCGCGATGTGCTTCGAGCCTCGAGCTATTGGCGTTCGCGTGCTTCTGCCACTACGCTCGATCTTCGGCTCAGCTAGTTCTTAGCAATTATCCTGCTCGCACGCTACCGTATAACTATCGCTTGCGCGACTTATCGCTAATCTACGGACAGCCCGATATTTGTTGTCGTGCGTAAGTGCTTAGACGCTTGTAATCGCTGCCGTTGCGAAACTTGCTTCTGTGGCTTTGTTCGACATCTCATTTTTGTTCCAGCGGATTTTTTTTTATTTCCTACCTTTGTCTCGGGTACGCTATCCAGAGCTACTTGACGCAATTTGGCTATCCAATTACGTAACTGGCTCCGGACGCGTTGCTATAACGATGCAGGAAATCAATAAGTGTCGAGACTTCTGAATTCCTAGACTCTTGGACTCTGCGGAGTCTGCGGAATCTAGGTCTCTGGCTGTTGCCTTATTCGTATCGCCGATCGGTTCTTACATTGTATCTGGCTTGTTCGTTTATCGCGTGATAGCGTGCAATTACGCGCGAAGCGTGTTCGAGGTTCAAATTTGCAAAGTTCGTCACGGTTTCGGTGCGATAATCAACGTTAGTGTTACGTGCTGTCCGTGCCGGGTGGATGTTCCTTGTATCTCGCGGGTCGTTTATGAATAATTTGAAAAGTTGCTAAATTACAGAATTTCATAAATGAGAACCGGGTTGAGACTGTACCGGTGGGTGGAATTCGGAAGAAAAACGTTTGCCCCTGTCGGTATGCATTTTCTCCAAGTTGCGATGTCCCGCGCTCACCGGTTTGCATACTGCAGGCGCACCATGGTACCGCTTACCTCTCACGTACATTACGTTACGTAAATATTCAATTTAGAAAATTCATAGGTTCACAGGAACTGGGTTATTTCAAATTTTCAATATTTTTTACGAGCATTCGCGCTACCTTATTGATGTATAAAATCTTCCTTACCGATTGCCGTTAGTCTCAGCTAACGATAAGTACAGACGCGACCTACCGAGGGCACGGGGGTGCGGATCATCGCTTAAGCGACTAGATTCGATATGGGCTAAAGTATGGCTTGTCCGTATATAGAGAATTTGTTATTTACCTATTATTCAAATAATTACGTAAAACTGTCGATATAATGGTTAACCTTAAAAAAAAACCTGTTGCTCATTTATTTTAATGATTTTACGACACTACTTTTTTTCTCAGCCACTATACGGATTCTTGTTCGTGCTAAGATCTTGGGGTTTCATTTTTTACGGGATATCTCACGGATAGAGTGTCCTAATCTATTTTATTAGTGTTTTATGTTACCAGTGTCAACACCATTGATAATCTATGGTCTTGTCAGACTCGGCCGTCAGATGGCAGGAGAATCACGTGAATTCGAAGGGTTTCGATTTTAAAAATTCAAATCCAATGATATTTACCAGTCATGACGCTTTTCGAAATTTCAAAATCTTTTCTTTTTGCTAGGTTCACCATTCCATACTCCTTCCGTGTCTGTATCGATCCTCTTGAAAGTTACACTGTTTATTGCAAAGGAAGTTGGTATTGGTCCACAAGTACGAAGGAAGCTCACATAAAGTAGAAACCGATCGCTGTGCGCACTGTAGCAGGATACACAGGACGAGTCTTGAAAAGTCGAAGGCAACACTTGGTAATATCTCGAGCAGACCAAAAACGTTTGAAACCCCGTGCGAAGAATTCACTTCTAGAGACTGAAGGGACTTTGCCAATTGCATTCCAATATATTTGGACGTTCGATTCCATTGTTGACCCGAGTACAGTTAGGAATCCGTAAGCACGGTCAATGTTAAACTAAGCACGTACCGATAAAATCTTCCATGCAGCCGTTAGTTGTCCTCTCCTGGAGTAATCGGAAATCTGCTGCCCGGTTTTCCCATTTGTTCCTACCGATCGTCCAGCTCGATAGAATCGCTAGTAAATCCGGGACTTGCATTTTACGCGGGGACCCGTGCGATCTGGAAAATAGCTAGGCAAAAGGTAGGCAACAAACATTGTTAACGATAAAGTCGATGGCCGTCAGGGCTGGTGAGCACTTTGTACAGTTATCCCATTAACGGCGGCTGAGCGAAATACTCGAGTATGGACTCGATGGCGTCTCGTTGAAAAATCGGCCCAGACGCGTCGCGCTCTCGAATAAAGAAACCTGCATGAATAGCCTTCGAAAGTAATGACAGTAATAATAATGATCTTGTCTGACACAGAAGTCAATGTTCTCATTGCGCGAAGATGCTGTCGCCAGCTTAATGGTTACTCGTGTAACTCAACTTGTCATCGCTAAGAGCCGCATGGGGAATTGGCAATACGAGGAGCAACGTACATAACAGTAGCATCGGTAATGAGGAGCACTGTCCACTGGCGTCGCGACGCCACTGTCGGGGAGTTAACATCCAGTCGGGGTCGTCGCTCTTAGCCATTTTTTGAAGGATCGATCGAATTTGCGCAAAGCCCTCGCGATTGACGTTCGAGGAAGGTACGGGGCTGGGTCGAAGAGGTCAGGAGGTCGTGGGGTCAAGAGGTCAAAGATGCTGAGGTTCAGCGAGAGACAAAGAGCCCTTAAGAGAACTAGGAGTGGCCAAAGGGGCGAGGAAGGAAGTTATTAGTGGCCGTTTCACGAGAAGCGAATGAATCATCGGAAAAAAGGTGGATCGAGGAAGGCCTTAAGGGCGCCTTAATGGTCAGGTCGAACCAGAGAGAGGGTGGACCAGGTCACTGGATACCATCCGTGGACTCAGGCTATAATCGTTAGCGCAATATCACGGGGCTCCTTTATTACAGTTTCCCGTAATTTCCGCAAAGGTGCGCCGGCGAAATTTGAATAGCAGCTGGAGGAAGGTCGCTCCCTGGATATCCAGGAGCCATGAATTATTATGAATTACGTGAGGCGAGCTTCGAGGCTCGTGCAGTTGCCTTTCTTTTTTTTATTATTCTCTCGGTTGAAGTTAGGTTAGGCTTAGCTCGGCCAGTCCAATCAGTCAACAGAAAACGAGGGCTGACCGGGGACCATAAAACTCATGGCCAACGAGGCCTTCGAGGTAAACAAAATTCCTATAGATGGGCATAAGTTTCATCACGTTTCTTACTGCCGATTCGACGATTGGCCAATTAAACAGACGTCCTTGCTCCGTCCTACGAATGTATCGTAGGTCCTGCATTCCTTCTTCGGGAAGCTCTTCGTGATTCTCGCCCGCTGCCAATGCCGTATGACCTATCCTCGTTGACTGCGCTTGGAGTATCGATTCGATGACTCTCACTAATGACGTCTAATGCCAGCTAATTCCTGCTAACGACACCTAATGGCACCTAATGGCACCTAATGGCAGCTGGACATCGTCCAGGGTTTAACGGTGAGAGTCAACCCGGTTCGATTCGGCCTCGTTCGTCTTGGCTCGGCTCTCCTCGGCCCGATCGCCCGTACTTTTATGTGTCTTGCGGAATTTCGCGATTACGCAATCTATAATGGCGAGCCGCGACCTCGTCAAAAGTAGAATAAAGATATGCGAAAATGAAGAAATTTTCAAAATGTGAAACTACCTGGCATTCGGTAAGAAGAAGGAAGAAAGAAAAAAAAATCAGCAGGTTCCTCTTCGTCGAACTGCATTCCTGCATATCGATTGACGTTTGTCAAAATAACGATATCGTTTATTATTGCCGTGAAAATAGAGGCTCGTATGTGTGTATGTACACGTGCACGTATTTGTCTCTTATCGAAAGTGGAAAACCGGATTGTGAAGCAATCGAGTCGATCGAGACGCAACGGCTTCCACAACGGGTGATGTTTCCCCGCTCTGCCTACAGATGGCATTGCCAGTTTAGTTTCCGATTTCTCCTTCGACAGACACTCCACTCGCTACTTTCTACGTAGGTGACACTTTTCCTCGCGACCCCCATTATTTATCCTGGACGCCTGGAAGAAGCCTCTCGCGCGTCTCGCCCGTGTGGATTTCGACGCCCAATTGCGTCGTCACACTCGTTAACAGGACGACGATGACGCAGTAGGACGCAGTCCTGACGCAGTCGGCGCTCGCGGATTTCTCCGACGCTGTCAAAACGATCGCTCGATCGTGACAGAATAAAACTGAACGTGCGAAAACAGTGATTCCTTTGATCTCACAGTACGCGTTACTGACAAACTCCTTATCCGTATTGCAGCTTCACTTCGCCCGTGATGTCTGACGTATCGCGTGTCAGACGTCACGTTTACAGCGATGCGCGCAAATTTATTCAATTTATTCGGCTGCTGGAGAACGTAAATTCTTGGAATCGTCGAACGAGAAGGCGTGCGTGGTAGCTGTAACTATTGGTCGATCGGTAGCAGCAGGAGGCAAGCGGGGAGGAGGAGGTCTTGCCAGTCTTGCCAGTCTTGCCAGGTTTTGCCCCGTGGACTTTCCTCCTCAGGAATTAAGGGAATACCGCCTGGGAAGTGTCGCGCGCTTATCACCAGCTGGATTTATCAAGAACCGAGGGCGACAACCGTGACGACGTTCAGGACGGCGACGTTTGCGTTATTCAAAGTCTTCCTTTCGCAGGAGACCAGCGGGATCAGTACCTTCTGGCAGTCGCTCTTACGATAAGAGGATTACGGATAAGGATACCTCGGAGTTTATTACGCAGGCGGCATGCGGCGTACATACCTGCCAAGAGAAACTTTTAATTCTCACGTAAAACAGAGGAAGATCCACGTGCAGTTTGAGGCGTCTACGTCGATGCTGGGCGCACTCGTCGTTAAAAGCCGTCGAAGCAGCCGTCTGCGTAAACGCCGTGCATTCGAATCCCCAGAGTCCCAAGTAAACCGGAGTCATCGAGTGGAAGGTCTCGTCTCATTGACTCGCCCGTAGCGCTCGAACGTTCCTAGGCCGAGGGTCCGGCTGCGCGAGGCGTGCGGGGGGCGGCCGTGCCGCTCGGGAGGGACGGAGCCTGGGTGCGCTCAGGGGCCGAGAGGGGCAGGGCGGGGCTGCCCGAGGCTGAGGGTGGGGATTCTAGAGAGCGACAGAGCGAGAGAGCCAGCGAGCGCCCCGGGTAAAGGAGGCAGATAGTCGGCAGGCAGGCACAAACAGGCAGAGCCAGGCAAGCGGCCAGGAAGGCGGCCAGCCCGGCAGAAGGCAGAATGCTGAAGGCACTAGGCAGTAGTAGGCAGCAGGCAGTTGTCTGCGGTGGGGCGCGAGGTGGTTAAGAGAGAAACGACAGACGGATTCGAATCGAGTTGTAATACCGCGCCCTCCGTCGCATGCACCGCGCGGACGTTTACGTCACTCGGGTTTCACGTCGGGTGGTTACTCATGAGACTCGGAGAAACAAGTCGCGGGTGTCAGTGAGGCTCGGACGCCGATTCTGTGCGCGAGCGAACGCCGTAAGTTACGAAGTTCGAATTCTGCGTCTCGACGCCGGCGGTGCGTCGCCTCTCGAAGACGCATTCACGTCGCTCTCTTCGGCTACTTCTTCGCGGCTCTTTACGCTAGGATGCTTGACGCTTGCCGAACGCCCATAGCCCAACCACTGGGACACTGACTCACATTTCCTCCTGTGCCTTCACGCTGGCACCGGCCTGAAACACCTGCCCACTCGGGGCCCCCTCGTCCACATGTCCTGCCCTGGCCAACCGAGCCTCCTTAGCTCCTCCACGCGGTCTCCTCTCTAGCCTCCGTGGGATTTTTCTAGTGTTTTAGGTTCGGTTGCCACAGCTGCTCCCATTGCCAACTTGGGCGACGGGCGAAACGACTGGGCGGCCGGTGGGGCGGGGGGGGGTCACCTCGTGTCGCTGGGTTTCCCATTGCAATTGCGGTCAACCAGTTTTTTTTTTACCTCGTTGTCGAGTGTCAAGCCGACGCACGTGAGCCAAGCTCAACGCGATAACGATCCTCGCCTGGTGAACAGCGTGGAATTGTCTTGGACGGGTTCTCGTGAAGCGACCACGTCTTAACGGGCATCGGGTACCAAAGACCGATCGGTTCGATTACGATTTCGGATATCAGTAATCTCTTCTGGATAAGACACGATTATCGAAGGCTGAGTGTCTTGTCGCCCATATGAGCTCAGCGCCTTTATTTAGTAGCCGCGAAAACTCTTTAGCACGCACTCTGGCGTCGTTCTATCCTTCGGTCGATGGTGCCGATAACGAAAGGTGCAAGGTACTGGAATCATCGCCGAATGCCACCCTGGCTCATTTATCCTGATCGTCGGATTAATCCTTCGTCCTCGTTCACTGTCGTCGCGTGGTTGCATGTCGTATCACGCGGCTCTGTTGTTGCTTCTCCTGATAAGGCTCAATGATTATCCAATTTGACTTTGCATCGCACATTCCGTTCGCTGGTTGACGAATTGGACGAATCTGACGAATCTGACACGCCCGTTCGCCCTGGCCCGTTCTAGAGACGTCCTAGAGGTATGGCTGCTGCGGGTAACGAGGTGTCTCGTGTCAGAAGGAAGAAGAAGAGAGATGGAGGGCTCGAGTGTACCTGTGCTGCTGGTAGGTAGTAGTGGCAGTAGGGGAAGCGGAGTCGAAGGTGGCCAAAAGAAAGCGGCGGCTTCATCGCATTGCGTAAGTAAAGGCAGGCAGCGGCACGCACGAAGGCAAACCGACAAACCGGCAAACCGGCTGAACCTCCTAGAGGTTTCTTAATTCGACGCTACCCCCCCGTGGGACGACCTCGAGTTCAGGTCTTTAGCTCGAGTCGATCAGCCGTTGTTTTGAACGCCGAAGGAAGCTCCCTCAACTTTTCATCTGAACTGTTTGGCTGACGCAGACGTCAACCAATGACAGTGACGGATAATTAATCAGATAGCGACGATTTTACTGATAGCAGCGTCGACTCTACCGATAGCAGAACGATTTACACAGGACGCTCTCACGCTCAATTATTTACGTTCGGACGTTCTCTCTTAATTTATTGATTGCTCGGAACGGACCAATTGGTACTTGGAACTTATTGTCTCTTAAATTCCTCGCTCGAGTGACTAATCATCTGTGCTCGTTCTTCTCTCAGCTTCCGGCACTCTAGTCCATCTGGAATTGCATTGGTACTCGGCTGTCGTGAGTCTCGAGCCAGAGCGCAACTCCTCTCGCACCTTATATGGCCGTACGTGCGGCGCCACGAAAACCCATTTTCGCTTGACGATTCGTTTCTTCTCGCAAGCTTGCAGCATCGCTCGGGCCTCGTTTCCTGTTCTTGCGATGCGCGATGACTTCCGGAGAGGGAGTGACAGACCGATGCTGAATTCCTCGGGGATTCCTGTACCGCGCTTGTCTTCGGGCTTCTCTATTTCGTTGGCAAGTTCAAGGACAGCCTCGTACAGTATATATACACTTCGCGCCGTTTACGGGCCATGTGGATCGGGCATTGAGTCAATGTGACGCGATGCCGATGATGGCGGCGCTACATGTCACATTGAGCGATACCGCGTGGGCGAACTTGTCTGGGCAGGGCTTGCTTGGTCGCTCGGTCCCTGGGTCCCTGGGTACCTGGGTACCTGGGTACCTGGTGCGTTTGCATGCTACTTCAGCAACCGACCATTCTCCCTGTCTCTCTCGAACTGCTGGCTCCCACGTACTAAAGTTTCGCTAACCTTTTAAGGTTCGAGCGTTACCCTGCTTATGGTCGCGCGATATCTTTCGATTTTGGTTATCATTTACTTGGGATTTAACCTCGATTAACCAATTGTTTGATAAGGGCGATATTTTCGGCTTTTCCGACCGACGAAGATGAAGCTTTTCAAGGCCGATCGTCTTGAGTGTCTCGGAACCAAAAATAGACTCTCCTGTCTTCTCTGATCTCGATCGATAGTCTCTTCGGTACCCTGGACCTGAACGACGCGACGTAGTAGTTAGGTCCCTTCGATCCACGAATACCTGAACGTCTCGATGGCTTGAGGTCTACGCTGTTCCAATTTAGTCTTCAGGAACGCGATCAGGACGCTTGCTCGTCACTCTGTCTTGGAAGTTCTTTTTATTGTTATTGACTCCACTTTTGGCGCAACCTTTGACTTTGACTTTGACTTCGCTTCGAGTTGGGATAGGTCGGGCACGCTACCAGTGCCCGACCAATTCTCAACTCAGCCTGCCAAATGTCTTTTCGCCTGGTCGCTGGTCTTTCTGTTTCCCTTGTTTCCGAGTTGCGACACACTCGGCGCGCATTGTCGTAGCGTCAACGTCGTCACGTCGTTATGACATTACGAAATTGTGAAGTCTACCAAACGGACATGGAAAAGGTCCAGTTACTCTGCTGGACGTATCAACCTCGTTAGTAGGTTCGCCGTCCATTGTTCCCAGGTGGATTTCTCTGGTAAGCAGAGATTTCTAGGGTATCTCTGACGAAACGTAATCGAGAACGTTGCTGTCGACAAGGACGCGGACCAGGGCTCGGTCCAGGAGGTAGCCAGCAGATGCAAACTGGGGACTTTAGCTATAGTCGAAGCAATGGCGCGAAAGTCGACAGGGAATCAGGGACTTTGGACCCCGTTACGCAGCAGCAGCAGCAGCAGGACCAGCTATAGGACAGTCCAGGGTAGCGCAGGACCAGCACAGCCGATGCAAGAGGCGATGCAAGAGGCGATGCAAGAATGCTGCTGACTCGTTATTTCCTCTAAATGTATTAACGGGGTACCGTGCATTCGTGTAGAGGTTGTCCCTTGTGTGGGCACCGTCCTCTCTCTCTCTCTAGGTTAGGTTCCTGAGACCGGTTAGGCGTTACGGTGTTACGGTCTTACGGAGTGCGCACGCCAATCCCTTCATCCTCGTCGGAGGATATAACGTCCAACGTCCACCGAGACGGATTTCGTTTCAGTGGCTTATGATATCGATCAGATCCGATCCGTTGTTGTTTGGTCATATCGGCTCTAGGAATTCGATTGATCTAGAATGTACATAATAACATATAGATTTAGATAGAGGGTATCTCTGAGGTGGGACTGATCTTTTTATGATACTCCAAGACCACGTGGTGCTCTTTACGAGTAAAATTTAATGAATCCCTCTTACACCCGTTTCTTCATTTATTGAACCCACGTTCCAGGTGGTCCTCAGGCTCCCAAACATGGTCCTCCAGTTGAACTAACGAAATGGACCGAGGTATGCCGAACACCACCGAGTCAAAAGTTTGACAGGAATAGCTCAAACTGAAATAGTAAAATTGCCTCCATTCATTGGATTGCCGAGGTCGATGGTCCATGTCTCGCTGTCGGTCAGGGGCTGCGTGGGGCGCAGGGCTCAATTTCCGGGAAGAGACGTCAGTTCTACGTAGGCTAAATTATAACTTGGCAGTTTGGGAATTCCGTCTTTCATGAAAATCTGCCAAGATTTTTATTAAAAGACGCGCGACTGCTGCCTGACACGTGGCGGCCTTATGTCGGTAAACAAATGATGAATCTTTTTAGGATGCCTTTTCGAATCTTCACGCACGTATATGCACATATGGCTACTGATAAATCCTACTCTCTCAGTGATTCTCATTTCAGTCTCCATCTCTCTCTCTCTCTCTCTCTCTCTCTCTCTCTCTCTCTCTCTCTCTCTCTCGTCTTCACTGACAATCAGGCTCAGCGCTGCCGCGACATTCTATTTTCTATTCACTTCTAATTCCGGCAAGCCGGGAAATGTGAACCTAGTCGGGTCACACACGCTCGTCACACCAGCAGAGGAAGAACCGACGACTAAGTGTAGACGCATATCTATAGATAGATGCAGGCTGCCAGGACGTCGCGATGCCGGCGCGTCGTCTTCTATCACCTCGTCTCGCGCCGCGGCGCTAACCTCTTTATCCTGAGATGCCCTCGAGGACTTCCCGAATTCGCGGTCTTTAAATTACACACGAAATCCGTGTCGTCCCTGACCTCACTTACGAGCCGAAACATTTCCACAGGTTGTACGTACAAGCGTCGGCTACCTGCTTGTCCCTTTGACGCAGTCGGCAGGTGCACCTTTTTACCTGAAACGACAATCTTTCGAATTTCGGAGCGATCCGGTAGTTTCCCACTTTGACAATATCAGTGAGGGGCAAAAGGGTACAGATGGGTCCCAAAGGGAGATAAGTAGAGAAACCGGAGGGCGACCATAAAGATGAGGTACCGTTAGGTATTCCCCTATTCCCCTTTCTAGACTATTGCCAATTCTCTCTCTTCTTTCGCACCTTTCGCACCTTTGGCACCTTTCGGCTCCTTTGGCAACTCGATGCACGGACTGCTGGTGCACGATCGCTCCAACTGCGACTCCTACGCGCGAGGAACGTAAGGTCGCGCTCGGGACTTCCTCCTACGTCCTAGGAGAAAGCGCCCTAGCCCGTTCCGCGCTCCTCGCTGCGATAGTAAATCGTGGGAATTCGTGTCTCTCCTAACCTAACCTTTACCCAGTAGTCTCGCGAAATCGAGCGACTTATGCGAAAATAATAAAATGGGTGATGGTTACTCCGATAAGCGTTTAGTGGGTTACGTCGGCGGAAGCGGCGGAGATAGGAGAATGACTAAAACTAGTGTAGTCAGTGGCGGAGTCGCAGGAACCGCAGGAACCGCAGGAACCGCATCCATGAACGGGCCTGCTCGCGCGATCTCAGAATCCGAGGTAACGTCAGCTAATGAAATCGTAGCTCTGACGAGACCTGGCGGGGACAGTCAATCTTCCAAGAGGAACTGTTAGCAGCCGATGACGAGGTCCTTCGCGAATGTCTCGCTCGCTCGTCATTGGTCGGTTGCGAGTAAAGAGACGCGAGTCGCCGCTCAGGAGTGGTCGCCCTCCTGGCTCCAGCGGAAAGCACCCACACGCCGTTCTCCGATTACCATATGGGGATCCCGATCGCTGCTCGCTGCTCCGCAGTTCTGCACTGCCTCGCCGCGAGTACTCCTACTTCCAGCCTACCTCCGGTCCACCTCCGGTCCACCTCCGGTCCACCTCCGGTCCACCTCCCAGAGTCCTCGTCTTGGGCTCTCGGTACTCCACTCTCTTCTCGAGTCTCTCGATGATCCTCTCCTGACTTCTCAGCTCTCTCAGTCTCGTGTCCACGCGCCTCCTGGACAGTTGCCGTTCACTCGCTCGCTCGCTCATTCATTCTTCTTCAGCTCCTTCTTTGCCAGGTTCTTCTTTGTTATTTTCCTTACATCTCGCTGCCTGCTCCACTTCCTCTGCCTCCACGGCAGTACGCTCCCCCTCGGGATTTCCTTCCGACGCTCTTCCGTACGTTCTACTTCCTCCACCTATTTCTCTCTCTCTCTCTCTCTCTCTCTCTCTCTCACAGTCTTCTTCCACGTGTTTACGATCTTCCCGAGCACCGATTTCTCTGTGAGGAATTCAGCCGCGCGTCTCTTCGGTTGTCGCATCACGCTTGACACTCGGCCCGATTTCCTTAACGTCGACCGAGACGTTCCGGGCGATCTCGTGCGTGTCGCACAAAGAGAGAGAGAGAGAGAGAGAGAGAAAGGGACTTTGGCAATTCGCAAGCATTCGTATCCGGAAGGTGTAGAGAGCGTCCGTTGGCGAAGTTGACGTTGGGCGACGCTATTTCGAGCGTCGAGGCGAAGTTCTCTCGGTGGAGAGAGAGACGCGGCGCCGGCCGTCTCCTATCTACTCCTCTTTCTCCTTTCCTCGTTTCGTAACGGCCGGCACCTCTCTTTCTCATTCCCGTATAGTCCCCCCGGAGCTACGACACAACCACTGTGCTACGACCACGACCACGACCAGGACGGCGACCGCGACGGCCATGAGGTCGTGAGGAAGAAGAAGAAGTTGGCGCGTATTTGCGCAACGAACGAGTAGAACGAGTAGAACGAATAAAACGCCACGAGAATAAACATAGGACTTTGATAAGAGGCCCTTCTGGGATCGCGCGTGAACATTGTGAACGTTCGGAGGAAGTGTACACGTGTCGAGGAGGTGCCACTACCATCCGTCGAGGAGGACTCAGGAGCCTCAGGAACGCAGAGACTCCGGTTCGTGAGCGCCCCGAGCAACGTGTACCGTGAATTCCAAGTGCCATAGAACAACTCCCAACCTGACTCCGAATATTCCGCAGCGGGAAGACTTTGCCGATTTCTCGTGACTTTACTCTGGACTGGTCGGAGCGATCGTCCTCTGCGTGTCAGTCCCACGTGACCGAGAGAGGTTGACAATCTTAGGAAGAGTGACAGTGAGGAGTGGACGAAGGAGAAGATTTTGAATGTGCATAAGAGGGAGTGAAAGGAAAAGTCTTTCTCTTTCTGTTGTTTCAACCAAGTGCAGTGTACGCGCATAACCAGTGCCTAGCGGACGTGGGAGGATCGATCGATCGGTGATGCGCTTGTCAGGCGGCTGAACCCTTTTTTTTCCGAGTCGCGCCGAGGAAGATATATAAATTCTTCTTGAAGAAGATGTCTACCCAGGCTTACTACAAGGAGCGGCTGGGTTTCGACCCGGCCGACACCGTCGCCGAGCATCATCGCGAGCAGCGTTCGCAGCACGGATACGAGGAGTCGCTCTCCAAGTTCAAAGGTCAGAAAGCTCTTGACAATGGATACGGATATGGATGCGAATCCGAATACAGGCGCGGATATGGATGCGCGTTCGAGTCGGAGGAGCGAAGCGACGTCAAGGCGCTTCTCGGTGAAGAGCAACGCTCCGAAAGCAACACCCAGGCAGCGTTCTGGGGTTGCTGGGCGATGTTCATCGAGGCCCATGGTAGGTGCCACCATAAATGGACATAGTCATACGCATACACTTACACTCGCAGGCGGACCCGATTCCAATTAACTCGATTACGCTCGTAACTCACTGGACCAGCTCACCCGAGTTCAGAGAAGTTTGAGCGAGAACATCCAAGTCAAAGGGAATCACGTGAGGGTCCGACACTGGCACTTTGGCACTTTGGCACTTTGGCACTTTGGTTTATCTCGCGTCAATTGAGTTTTGCTCTGGCATGCTGTGTTCTTAGATGGTTTTTATATACTAATCATAATCTAATTAATTGGTCAACTCCCTTGCCTCGATCGTGACAGAGTAGCAAGGGGGGAGGCCTTGTCGATTAATCATTGGGAAATTTGACGAAAGGGACCCCCAACGGCTCCGAGCGTGTGGACATTTCAAAATGACGCTCGTCGCTCCGTTTTTGAGCTTTTGCTCGTCCCTTTTCTCAGATTTCCAGTATTTGCCTAATTTTCGCGCTCGATAAGCTCCGTAGTGTGATCTGGTCGTCTCGCAGAGTTATTATGCCAGCGCAGAGCTCGAGACACGAAGCCGAATGGGCGGTGCGTGTCGTGTGTGCCATAACCTATGCCTGTGCCTCTGTGCCTTTCAGGAAAGCACAGGAGCGTGGCCGTATGGCGCATGGCGCATGGCGCATGGCGCATGACGTGTGCAGTGTAAGTTGTATAGTGTGAAGCGTGTCTATGGTTGGGGCACTTACTTGGCACGCTGGCCAGGCGCCCAGCTTTGCTTAGATTCCATTTCATTAATTAGCTATTAACCCGCGGCCAATCAGCTGTTTCCTGTCGAGCGACCGATAGTCGCCGGGTAGTCGCGTAGTGGCTTATGTCGACTTCTCGATGCAATCGACATCTCGTTGTATCGCTAGATCGTTGCGTATAAATTGTTATACAACGTGCGGAATGTACCTCACGATTAATCAGATCAATCGGAAGATACGTATTAGATGAAAAAAAAAAAAGAATTTCTATTATATATAAATTTTGTAAAATATATCCCTTATCGTACTGTCGGTCATTAAAGAATTTGATGTGCGAATACTTAGAGGTTAACTGTAGCGTCGAACGGCTTTGAAGTGGAGACTCTCAGGAATTCCCATTCTTTCCAGTGGCAACAGGTAGTCGCTTAAAGTAGGTGCAACGAAAGTGGATGCACGTATACGAAAGTTCAGAATGGCGGCTTCGAATCCAACCACTCGAAACGTTGAATTTTTTAAAGCCAGATAATAAGAAGCGCACTGGACTGGAGCGTCATTAGTCCAAGGAGTCCTAAGACTCTGACGGACCTGGGCCTAATTAGAGATTTCACTCGGCAAGTAAGTCCTCTAAGTGCTCCTGCAAATAGACTCGTACAGTCTTCATCCTCCCGTCACCCTCGAGAGTACGTCCACGTCGCGCCGTGACGTCACGGCGCCTCCGTTTACGTCCACCTGACACAGTATAGCGCAGAGTCCATCACGAGGTGCGAATCCAGCCTGCGAGAAAGGGGCTGACGATCCTTGACCCGGTGATTTGTAATTCGAGGGTCCAGGGCGAGGGGGGTCAAAGGGCATCCAAGGGCGTTCATAGGGAGCCGACAGGGCGTGAGAAAGCGTGCGCAAGGGTTAACGAACTTGAGGATGGCGACGTAACGCGAGGCCAGGCTTCGCAATCGTCAGGCACGTCGAGAAGAGCACTTGACTGTGAGACTCGTGGGCGGACAGAAACCGCGCGCGTCGGCCTGAATTTTTTCGAAAAATCAAGTGCGAGTCTGAGAATGCACTTGAGCGGCTGGAATTTTTGTGGAACCCATACAAGACGTAGGCACGCTTGCCAGGGTCCACTCGTGTATCCAACTGATCTTGCACACGGGGCACAAGGGAGCGTGCTAAGACGAAAGATCACAGGCGAAAGAGGTATAAGGAGGAATTTCAAAGCGGACGTCGACGAAGGACTCAGGACCGTTTATGGAAATTGTTTGCGATCTCCGCTCGCGCGTGCTCATATATGGCGGAGGTGTAACTTTACGATCCTGTCGCGAGCGATGATAATAAGAACGCGGCCTACGCCTTAAAAAGTCCGATTGTCCGAATCTCACAAGCGAGTCGCGTCCGAGCAAGATCAGCAGCGCCATTCTCGATTCGTTCGGATCGGCAAGCAATTGTGGCAACGTGGACAAGGAGGCGCCGGGAGTCTGACGTCACTCTGTGCTTTTTAAATGAGAAACAATAATCTCTCGTATTGCCTTTGAAATTATGCGAATAGCTTCACGAGATATGGGTCCACGTGCGTTCTCATAGTCTAGGGAAATTATAAAATGCATAAGCCGGCTATCTGCGAGCTGTTTGAGCCAAACCATTGGAACCATTGGAACCATTGGAACCATTGGAACCATTCGATCCATTATGCCCAGTGAGGGTCGCGATCGTGCAGCGCTAGGCGCTCTGGTCCCCACACGTGTGTACGTGCATCGCAGCTGCACGCTAGCTCGACCCATTATCTAGAATGTTCGTGAGCCTCGCGGCTGAGTCACCTCCCTTACAGCCTCACAGCCCGTTACCCACTTCACCTCCCGAGCTTCACTTCTTCCTCCGGCACATCGGAGCCTCGGTCGTATCAACTTATCAACGTATTAACGAGCTCCGGGCCCCTTCCTCTCTCTCTCTCTCTCTCTCTCTCTCTCTCTCTCTCTGTCTTTTCGTATCTCGCGTCAGTTTAAATGTTCGAGACTCTCGACAAGCCGAGTACCCCCATACACTTTGTATATTCCTTTATACTCCTTTTCAGATCCAGGCATCTGACGCTCTCTCTTTTTTTTCTCATTGCAGACGAGCGAGACGCCATACAGAAGAAGACCTTTACGAAATGGGTGAACAAACATCTGAAAAAGGTAACTAATGCGCGCGCTGGAAATGGGATTGGACGACTGCTGGAGTCTCGGCGCATTGTCTTGCCGAATGGCCCTGGTTACTCTTCCCTGTACCTCGTATAATTCATTCCTTGGCATTCCTTAATGGTCCCATTACTCTGACATCTGTTCGTTCCAGAATATCCATTCGTGCATATTCATCCGCGACATTTCTGTCCCGTGGTAAACAACTCAGCTATGCATATGTATAACGACACATCGAGCACATCGAGCACATCGAGCACTCTCGGTATTCCTATGCAAATCTATCACCCACTAAAAGATTCGTGTCCGACTTACGTCCAGGCGTGGGTCTTATACGGCACGGGACGTACGTGCCGTTTAGGAGATTGCCTATTCTCAAATTTCAAAACAGGTAGCCATTTCGATCCTGGTACTGTGCTCGCTCGGCTACGTAGACAGTTTCAAAATGGCGAACCTCGCGGAAGGACTATTTTCACGACGTTACTCTTTCTTCTGATTTATGGGAATTACGTGGGCGACTGCTATTGCGCAATAACTCGAAATCAAGGAAAAGATCGTACGTATACGTCGCGCGTACCTTGGCCCACCCACGTGTCTAGTTGCGACAGTTTTTTCTTTTTCTCGTTTGTTCGTAATTATTACAACACATCCCAGTACACCTTGCCGCTCGCTTTGCCTACCTCTTGATTCGCCTGTATCGATCGATCGAATAAGGAGTCGCTTCTCGATGCTCCGGGACCTTTTGACCTGACAGATGAAGTTACCCTAGGGAGCAGTGCTAACGGTACTCCATTGATAATGGCTAATGAGCTAACGAGTAACGATGATGACTGCGACGCGACACGCCTGGCGAACCTAAACAATACCGGAGAGACGCGAGGAACCTGATATGTAATTCTTAGCCGACTGCACTGTCCTCTCCGTTTCATCTTACCAGCAAGGTCGCATATCCGGTTTTGCCTCAGCTCGTCATCCGTTCACCTGCTCGATTAACGAAGCTTGTGTAAAAATTTCAATTTCATTTCATTGGCAACTTCCATATCGGTTTAATTACCCGGGAGGGTGGTGCGTCCATCCTTGCAGGTAGGGGTGCTCTGGGTTGCTCTGATTTCCTGGTTTCTCAATACGTTATACCCATCAGATACCAAAATCCACTTGGATTTGTGAGGTGGCTTCAGGGCGTGCCGAATGTTTTCTCATCGATTTAGAAATTACCTAATAACGCAAAGACACACTCCTCTCTCTCTCTCTCTCTCTCTAACTGCCTGACCGACGTGACCTATTCGAGCGTCAAATTGACTATCGCCGGAGGCACCAACCCAGCAGCCACGCACCCCTTGGTATCAACTTGATCTTGTTCGAAGCCACAAGAGCGATTACGTATTACGTCCGCGTATTTTCTGGATAAGAAAAATGCTTCCTGGGACGCAGGTAAAAACCAGGCAAAACCGTAGACGAGCGCGAGACGTTATTATTCCAGGCTGTTTGGCAGGCAGGAGTCGCGCTCGGCGCGCGGCGCGCGGCGCCCACCATTCAAACTTTCATTCATGGCTCGCGAATAGCATCTACCCACCTACCTATAACAACCCACGTGTCTCACTCTTGCTCGACACTCTTACCATATTCGGGCGTGCCCTCTTCAGCTTCGCCTTAATCAGATTCTCCTTGGACTTTTTCTTTTCTTTCCATGTCGCTTTAATATTTTCTTTTTCCTCGATTATCCTTGTACCGTATTTTCGTTCGGCCCCTCCCTCCCCCCCCTCCCCGATTTCTGTTTACTCAGACGGGTCTATATCTTTCGTTAAGAGCATCCATTCACTATATTTTCCATATCCGTCTTCCTACTTCACTCGTACCACCAGCATCCTTATGCGTCACCGTTCAAGTACGTCAACTGGTCGCTCTCATACCATAAAGGATCACAGTCATGCTGCGTTCCCCATAATGGCCGAGTCGAAAGCGCATTTTCCAATGAATTATTAGCACACCTCGTATGCCCACGTTCGTGCCTTATTAGTGGTTAAATAATTTTCATTATTTTTCATGCTTCTCGCAGCACTGGAAATACGTCAAGGTATGGCATTCTAATGAAAATCCTAATCCGAATTGTTTCAATGGAGCTTTCGTCTTACACTCTGTGTGCGTTATAGGCGATTCAAGAAAATGCAGTTTTATTTTCTCGTGACAAAAGTTTAAGGAATTTGAGTTTGAGGGATCAAAAAATATGAATTGTTCACTGATGTCAATTCTTGTGTCATTTATCTCAGTATCTGTACCGTTGGTATCGTAGTTACCGGTAAAAGGGGATTCTTTGTGTTTTTTAAATCTCTGTGTCACATTATCTCGGCAGGGAATTACAGGAATGTCGATTGAGATTCGGTAGAATTCTAGCTCGGTCGCTGGATACGAAGTTGTTTTCCTTCCTGTAATTCCGGCCCGCGGGGTTTCCGTGCTCCTGGGGTTTCAATAAGGTTTAACAAGCCGACGAAATTGAACTTGCATTAACAATCGGTGCTAATCAATCCTTTCTCACGTAACACGGTCTTGCTGATTTTCCCTTTTTCAGACCTACACGTGTCTCCACGTGTGCGTCATCGTCAACAACCAGCCATGCTGTTCTCCCACCGTAAGTCGGTTCGGCCGATCTCGCCTGGCCGTTGCATGCTGTCTTTGTCTCTCTTTCTCTTCTCGTATCACCTCGTGCTGTCCCCCTTCTGTAACTCGTTTTCCCTTTTGTGTGTTTTCCGAGTCCTGCGTTTCCTGCTTAGCCCCTGTGCATCGCTCGACACGCCTCCCCTATCCGCATGTTCACTCCTCCGTATGTCATCTTTCCTTTGTGACACACGGTTCCACGATTTTCTAGCCGTCATCCGCAATGGCCTTGTTTACACGAGATTTTAGTACGCGCCTTAAGGATCCTTCTCACTTCTTTTTATAGCTACGGAGTGAGAGGGAGAGTTCTTAGTACACGTCACTGTAAACTGATGCTAATAACTCACTCGTTTTTTTTTAATGTTGTATCGCATGCAGTTTTTTTTTAAAATTTGTCAAAAATTTTTTTACTTTTTTTTTTTAATGCGTTTCGAACCTGTTTCAGGCAAGCAGACATGTCGGCGACCTGTTCGAAGACCTGCGGGACGGGCACAATCTCATTTCTCTGCTGGAAGTGCTTTCGGGCGAGCATCTTGTGAGTTTACGATAAATTTTCATCCCTTTGTTCTTACGGCGGTTCTTTGGTTCAATTTACGGGCAATGAGCTCAGTGCGGCGAACCAACCTTTGGTTTGGCTTCGTTTGCTTTCCTTGCGCTTCGTTCCGATTCGTTTAGTCTGGTTGAACGGGAGAAACAATGTTTTTTCAGCCACGGGAAAGAGGACGAATGCGTTTCCACATGCTGCAGAATGTGCAGATGGCATTAGACTTTTTGCGCTACAAAAAAATCAAGCTGGTGAACATCCGGGCGGAGGACATTGTCGATGGAAATCCCAAACTTACCCTGGGTCTTATTTGGACGATCATCCTCCACTTCCAGGTAAGAGCTCAATCTGATATATGCATGCATCTAACCTCAAAATTTGTCTGGTCAATTATTTCTTGATCACGTTCGACGATCTTCGCTAGTCGACTTATCACAATGGTCGCTAAGGATGTGAGCGAGGATAATGGGAGGGGAGGAAGTTGGCGGTTTTCGTAATTCCGCGATTTGCTTCTCGTCCGAGATGTGAACCGCGTGTCAGAGCGACGTCGGCTTCATTCGGCAAGCAGGGCCAATGCGCGCCTTGTGCACGATACGAGTCTGCGATTCTGCGTCCCGAAAGCAAAAACCGTAAAAGCCACAAAAACCCATCCGACTAACCGAGTTACGCGAACATGAAGGCGAGCAGTGTTTGCCTCTGCCTCCTGTGTAATAATGAATGATACGTCTTGATGGGATTCGCTCAGGAATGTCTGGGTATCGCGATTATCAAATAATTTGATCGCGTTTAAGAAGATACCACCGCTGCCGCCATCGTCTTTCTCTCTATGAGCGGACATCATTCATCGACTTATCTTGTAATGATAGCGTCGCTTCTTCTTCTTCTTTTTCTTCTTCTAAAGATCTATCCCTTCCGTCAGTACCACTTCAATTGTCAATTACGTATGAGTCATCACCTTCCTGTAAACTTTTGGACCCTTGCACCCGACTACACTGTATATTAAGAATCACGCATAATCGTACCGTAGGCCTTATCACATGTGACAGTCGATCTAATCGCACGCTCTTTTTCTTTTGCGCCGCAGAGATGGCGACGCAAGGTAAGTTGCCTCAAGTTACCTCAATAGCGACCAATTGACAGTGTACTATTGAGATTGTCAAAAATTAGGATACAAGTATATAGGGACGTGTCAGGCGGATGAGTAGACGAGTAATCGTGTAGCTGGAGTTTGAGAGTAAAAGATATTATACTGACTGGGCATGTATGTACAATAGCATTGTACGGTGCTTGTTCAATTCTAGCTGTAGGTACATCATACTACTTGCAACGCCGCGTATCTATTTTGTTTTCCGTTGGAACTTACAGAAGCCTTACCGGCTAGGGGGCTCTCTACGTTACCGACTGTTTCTTTTATCGTTTCCCGCTCTACCTTCTCGCCCAGTTCTCGCTGCTCGCTACTCGCCGCCACTTGTCGCCACTCGCTGTTCGTTCCTCGCTTCTACGCTTTCTTCTCTCTTTATTCTCTTCACCTCCTCTCCTTGTATGTACTCTCTACTGTCCGCTCACGGTCTTTCCGCGTAACTCTCTTACGGTTCGCTAACCTGTGAATCTTTTTAATATTCTCTGGTCGGTTTCGCTGCCGAGGAATTAGCCTTGAAGCTTCAACAACGCTACCCAGGATTCTTCAACCTAGGATCGCTTTCCCCATGCAGACAATCACAATTCGTGAATTCAGGGGAATTCATCGTTGCATCCTGATGACCTCCTCCCGCAAGTAGACAATATCACCTCATTAAGAAACTTTCACGAGTCGAAGAGCTAATTAAGTCTACGACGCCATCTTGGCTTCTCTCTACTTCGTCCTATCAATTGTCTCTTGACTGTCTGAAAGACTGCGGGATTTCCTTTGTTTTTCTTTTTACGCTTTATAAGGCGCGTCGCGACGATATTCTCTGCGAAAGAGACACTCGGCTACCCATCTTTCGGAATGTGCCAGATTTACTGGTTTCTTCGATTCTCTTTTTATCGGTCAAGGTAGTCAGTCGAGGTGCTCGAGTCGCTGAATACCTCGATGACGCGGTATACCCTAATGAATAAAGTGTCGTAATGATCCCGTACTCGTTCAGAGGAGCACCATGTGTTTCGTAACGTTCATCGACGTTCGTGTTAACATTTTCCTTTTATTCCAGTTGCGCTTGTATACTTTTTTTCTGCAATGCGTGATTTTCTTAGAATCATCTCTTTGGTTCTTCGTAATAATGATTGACAGCCACGGCATTAACCTAGGTCGAAAAAACGATGGATCTTTTGTTGTAAGCGATCACGATGACACCAGGAGATGACGTGGTGCTCATCTGACATCATCGGCACGTATAAACGGCTTCCCATTGTGTTGTACCATTGCCTTCGTGTTGCTCTGCCGCTTACTGCAAAGTCGACGCGAGACAGAGAGAGAGAGAGCAGACATCTACATAAAATTGGAAAGATAAGGACAGTGCGTGGGATTTAAGAACGGCTACGATCTTCTGTCCTGTCGCTCTCGGCCTTCCTCTTAACGGTACACACGATCAACGCGGCTTCACCGTCTTCTTGCTCTCCTTTTCCTTTTATCTTTAACTGCTCTACACTTCCCGTCGATCCTCTCGGTTCCTTTCTCTTCCTTTTCTTTCGGCAAGTTCACGCTCGTTCCCTTCGTCCGTATGCTATTTCTGGTATACCATTTGCACGGATTCGGGCGAAGCATCCTAGTATCGGTGTAGTTTGAGGTTAGAAAGGGAGGAGTCGTAAAGGGGG
>NW_014333147.1:0-91202 GCF_000341935.2 Cephus cinctus | reverse complement strand
AGGGGGGGGGGGGGGGCAGTCAGAATCGAGATGATCGTTAAGATGAGAAATGTTGCAGGTACGATCGACTCGGTCGAGTGATGGATCAGTGCGTTCTTGTTAGCGTTGCATGAAATCACCGTGTCCCTCGGGGTAAACGGGATCCGGGAGCAGCCGTTATTTGTGTTTACGGATACGAATACCTTCGAAAGTCAATTGTCGTCTTGGCGCGTGACGCTGTCAGTCTCGTTGATGCTAACTTCAGGTCACTAATTGTGCCGGGAGTACCGGTTCGCGCCAAGCCCTGTTTCATATCCGTTCTATTCTACCTGAATGATCTTCCCTCGTGGCGAAATGCGTGGAGTCATTCGACGAGAAAAAGAGTGGGGCCTGAGTCTAATCACTTGGCTAACGAGTCCGGCAACTGAGAATGAGAACCGTCGCATTCGAATGTGAGCCACGCTAAAGTTCCCGCGGTGCTCATTGAGAAACACACAGGAAGCACCTGTCACGGCTCTGCTCCATAGCGCCATCGTCCTCGCCCCTCGCCCCTCGCCCACGGGCGTCGCTTCGCTCCGACGGCGACGCTTCCTTTTCCTCCTTCACCTCCGCCTCTTACTGCTCTTCCTCCAACCTTCGAGAGATATACCTCCATCATGAGACCTCCTAGACTCTTTTGATATCTCGCGAATGAATTTCACGATCCTTAGATACGAGCGTCGACGTCGATCTCTGCCGACGCTCGCGTCTCTATGAAACCAATCGAAATCAGCTTAGCTGGGCCTTCTCCTTCCTTCCCAACGGCCAACTGTCGTCATCGCTCCATGGAAAGGCAGCCAGAGCAGTCCGCGTAGTCAGCGCAGCCTTAGGAAGGTGTTCGAAGGTGTTTAAAGGTGCGCGGTGGAGGTGGATCGGGAGGCCGAGGAAGGACGGAATGACGGCCGGGGGGGCGGTGGGGGGATTGTTGAGTCTCGGTGGCGGCGGCGCGACGCCGGCAGTCGCTGGATATCTGCCCGACTCGTTCGGTCGCTCGGTCGCTCGGTCGCTCGCTGGAAGGAGCGCACGCGCGCGCGATTTGTTCTGTCGCCGCCGCCTTCTCTTTGCGAATTAAATTTATTCTTTACGTAATGATATCGCGCCGGGACGCCCGACGTGTTTCGCTTTGAATTCCATAATAATTCTCTCTTTTTTTTTCGTTTTTTTTGTTTTTTGTATCTTTCCCCACTAGTCTAAGTTTTTCACGGGTCCCTCATCGATCGGGATCCCAACCGTGTAAACGGTCGCCTATCATCTGGAATTTGAGGAATCAACGTTTCCACCGGCTCCTGTACTGTTTGTGTTCGCTGCACGCGCGCACTTGGCTACGTGCGTGCACAGCATGCGTGCCTTCGGTTGAGTTTGCTGCTTCGATGGCGGACCAGCGGACCAAGCACCGTGCCAATGCTCCCGCCCGTTGCTCGTGACGCTCTAGGAAATTCGGAGCAACCTTCTCCTGGCAACTCCTTGCTCCCCGGAGCGCAACAGACGGGCAAACGAGAGCGGATCCTTTCATCGGCAAGTCGCACCACGGACTCGAGAGTTCGACGCCGACGCCGACGTCGACGCAGGCGGCCTGTGCGAGCCGCGCGCCAATTATGAGCCTGCCGCACGTTGCGTCTCTTGGATTGACGTTTGCATCACCGTCGGCTACGCACCTGGACCTCACTCACAAAATCCCCCTGCGCAATTTCCCAAGCTGCCATAGATACGTATACGTAGAGTGAACGAAGGCCCCCGCGCGCCCACTCGACATGTCCATGTACCGATTCAGTCGCGGCGGACGACTCTTCGTCCAGGGTACTCGCGAAGACGACGACCGGGACAACGTGGCCGCGTCCGGTCCCACCGGAAATCCGGCGAGTGATCTGCAGGCGATTTACACTAAGCGCCGACTGTCGACCGAGGTCCTAGGTACGACCACGCGACTCGTTCGCCCGAAACGATTCGCCCCGTGTTTATTGGATTATCGTTGCGTCTCGTTCGACATTTTTGCCTTTCAATAAGATTCCCTTGAGTCACCTCGCTGTCTCTGCTTTTTCCTGCGTACAGGTATTTCATCGTAGCTCCCACTTCGTTCGTAGGAATAAATAGGAAACAGCTGATTCAATACACGCATTTGTCTACCTGGTGCGGCCTTGGTCCCTGTAGGCTGTAGGTCACGCATAGTGCGTGCCTCCTAGTCTCTTTAATGAGTTTCTCTACAGTGAACCATAAGATTATCCGTATCCAGTCATTGATTATTGCCAGTCACATTTCCTCGGGGGGGTCTACGTCAGAGTCTTGAATCTGGACCTTTGAAGCTGGATGGAAATCAGACCGCCTCGGGGATCGGAGAGACACTGTAGAGGGAAAAGATAGGAGATTTCGTTATCACTGTGATGTTTTGAATTATCGGTTAAGAAATCGACGATGCCCGTATCGATACGAGCATTCGATAACTTGTGGTCCAGCGTAAATCGATGATCCGTTCGACTCGGGGCGAATCCTTTCGATCTGCCGAACTGCGCTCGGCTGGTTCGGTTGAGCGAGATGAAAAAAGAAAAGGAATTATTGGTCACGCACGACAGGCTCGTCGATCGAGTCGACCAAGACCTCGCGACGCGGCGAGAACGGGACGCGACGTATCGTGACGCGGATCGTCAGGAAGACGACGACTCTGACACGCGGCGAGGAGAAAAGCGTCGCCGAGGATCTGACCAAACGGGCCCAGCAGAGGTCACTGCAGGACGGTGCCAGCCGTTACGTTGGCCCTTCTACCCGACTACAGTCATCCTCACCGAAGCCAAAAACCGTCCGGGTAAGGACACGCTGGCCGCCTACGATCTCTTAACTCTCAAGATCCTTGTGTCTATGTATATATTTTTTTATTTTTCGATCTTTTTTCATCGTCGCTCATCATACACTCTGGAAATATCTTCCAAGATTCTCATACCCGATGCTCCGTATGGTTTACCTGGGATCGCTGGATCTTTGGCAAACCTGCTGTATGAATTCCTCCAGAGACGCGTAGGACTGGCGCATTCGGGTAAACAACTTAAACTGACTGCTCGCCTTATTTTCTATTTGGATAATCGATTCGTCGATCGAGCGTGGGACTGGACTATCGCGTTTGATCATTGCCATTGCCACAGAATGGGAATATGTGTATGCTAATTCGAGGACGATTCCCGATGCCACCCACGTGATAGCCTCGCCTTATTTACCTTGAGGGTTTTAGGAACACCGAGTCTCCTTTCGACTCTCCTTTTTCTTTGGGACCGTTGCCGGCGTACTCGGCACACGTATTATTGCGTGTATATATATATATATATATATATCGCTCCTTCCGTAACCCTTCCATAATTGGGGATTTCGCTCTGTCGAACGAACGAATGCTTCGCCGATCCCACTCCGTTCGAATTCCATGGCACGAGTGCCGCTCGTATTCTTACTTCACTCCCGGGTGACGTCATACCTCACTCTTATGGTAAGAACGACGACGATGACAACGATCGGTTACGCATACTTACGCACTTGCGTGGTTGCGCGTCCTTTGCGACGCTTTCCGTAACGAGTCAGCTTCTACAGCTTGCTTCTATAGCGTCGTGGCACCTACGGTGCTCAAATTAAAAACATCCTCATTTGTATTCCTGGCCTTTGTGTCGCTTCAATTAGATCTCCAATTAGGTCTCTTTAGGTCTTGGGAAAAACATTTCCATTACGTCATTTAGTTTATTTATAACGTCCCCGTGTAAATGGAAGAATTGTGTTTTTTCTTTTTCTTTTTCTTTTTCTTCCAATTTTGGGTCAGGAGCAACGAGAAGAAAGCATCGTGCTCTTTCAGCTGATTCTAGGATTTTCGAATAAAAATTAGCTTCTTCATCCTCGGCATAGATATCTCTCTATGTGTTTACTGTGTAAGTTGGCGGTAGTTGCCCAATGAAATTCCGACCGTAATTGTGCGATAAGATAGCATCTTATTACTTCGTTAATTGCCATCGTGGCGTTAACGTCAAGAAAAGCCGAAAATCGCCCGAAAACCTTTGACTCTGTGGTTTTCCGAATGTTGGATTATACATTTAAATTGGACGATTCTCGCCATGTCGTCTCTCTCGTAGCTTTCTCGGCTTTTGTAGTAAAATGTAATTTTGAAATTGCGAGTGCAAGCAAAATGTACGTTTTGCCTTTGTCCTCGGACCGGGCTGCTGCAGCTGGCTGCATCCGACGCATCTGGCGTTCGCAAGCAGCATGAGAATACAGGAGACGAAAGATAAAGTTAAAATATCTACATGAGATTGTTAATAATCGATGGATATTTTTAAGATTTCTTGAAACTATTGGAGTCTTGTTTTTAACGGTGTTTAAGGATGAGCATTAATGGCTGCCATTTTGGTACTGTTTCAGATATCGGACATAGTCGTAGGCCAGGAGCCCAACGTGACAGCGCGCGAAGCATTGTTAAGATGGGCCAGGCGATCTACGGCACGTTACCCAGGAGTCCGAGTGACCGACTTCACGGGATCCTGGAGGGACGGACTTGCCTTCAGTGCGCTTCTCCATCGGAATCGACCGGACCTCGTCGACTGGAGGAACGCGCGTTCCAGTCAGCCCCGAGAACGGCTCGACCGGGTCTTCCACATCGCTGAGCGCGAGTACGGCGTTACGAGGCTTCTCGATCCCGAAGGTATATAGGAATTAAGAGAAATTCGGAGCCACCGGTGTTTACGCCATTGCAGTCCGCCACCTCTACTTTCCATCACTCTGCATTAGTCTGCGCATCCATTCTCCTCGATTGGATTTCTTCGGCAATCGATTCATTCGCACAGCTAACGCGTAAAGTTCATGCCCGTCGACTTGTTCGCGTTGCCGAGAGACAAGTAATACGCGAGCACGAAGATCCGGTCGATCGACTGGAAGTCGGGCCAACTGTAAAATTCCTGGCTTAGATTTTTGATACGAGCAAACGTGCCATTTCTCGCTGTCTCCGTTGTGCATGACCTCGTCATTGGCTGAAAGAGTCTCAGGGCGACGGGGTTAGGGAAGGACTGTACGAGGGGGTGTGTAAATCTAGGTGAAGACCGAGGAGAGGTCGGAGGTCGTAGGTGCGAATGTAGACGAGAAGCGCTCTGGCGTCTTCTCCATGCCTCTCGGCACGATTTACCAGGATTCGTGACTTTCGCGAGCTTAGCCAAGTTGGAAATGGATGGAAGAGTGGCGCAGCAAGGCACGACACGACAGTCATCCTGGAACATCGATGAAAATGAAGAGAGGGAAGATGAACCCGGTCGAACTTGGACTGATCAGAAGTTACAGTTCACCGTAGAATCATTAAAAATTTCGTCGGTCCTTCGTCATGGCTCGTTTCCCCGTCCTTTAACAGATTCCACATGTCACTGATAAGAATGATTAAAAGGTTAAATTTTAAATTGCAGATGTGGATACCCCTGAACCGGACGAGAAGTCCCTGATAACGTACATCTCTTCGCTTTACGATGTGTTCCCGGAGCCACCGGCAATTCATCCTCTGTACGATGCCGAAGCTCAGCGTCGTTCCGCCGAGTATCGTGAACTCGCATCCTCGTTGCATCTTTGGATACGCGAGAAGATGGCTCTGATGCAGGAGCGGGCGTTCCCGCCGACCCTCATCGAGATGAAGAAGCTCGCTGCTGACAGCGCCAAGTTTAAGAACGAGGAAGTGCCGCCACGCTATCGCGACAAGCAGCGATTGGCGCACATATTCCGTGATCTTCAGAAGTACTTCGAAGCCGTAGGCGAAGTCGACATGGAGCCTGAGCTTCATATCGATGTTATCGAGAAGAATTGGAACCGATTGATGATGTTGCACCAGGAACGTGACCAGGCTATTCTCGATGAGATCAAACGGTACGTCTAGCCTGTACTTTTCTGCAACATAAACTTTAACGTCTTCCTCACTGAATGAGATTAATAACAGAGACAAACGTTCCTTTCTAGGCTTGAACGGTTACAGCGACTCGCGGAGAAGGTACACCGTGAGATGAAGTCAACGGACAACCGTCTGGAGGAACTGGAAAGGCGCGTTGAAGATGAGGCCCGCCGACTTGATCGGCTCCATCCTCTGGAGGCAAAACACGCGGTCGACCTGCTGGAACAAGACATTCGCAACACGGAGATACAGATTCAGAACATCTTCACCGACGTGCACACCCTCACCGAGGGCAGATACAGTCAAGCTCCTGAGCTTCACAAGAGGTGCGTGTCTCTTAGCTTTTATTATCTCTTTTATTTGTATTCTATTTTATTCTTGATTGATCTATCGTTTCTCAGAGTGCAAAAGCTGCATCAGCGATGGGTAGCCCTGCGCTCTCTGTTGCACAAACGGCTGGTGCAGCCCCTATCGGCCGTCTCCTTCCCCGTAGAGGAGCGCGTCGTCACGAAGCACCGTACTACCGTCCACGAAACTCGACTAGTAGACACGAATCCTCATTTCCGAGCGCTGCACGACTGCATCGATTGGTGCAAGAATAAGTTGAAGCAATTCCAAGAGGCAGATTACGGTTCGGATCTACCTGGTGTGCAGAACGAGTTGGAAATCCATCAGCGTGAGCACAAAAATGTCGAGCAATTTCGCACGAAGGTCGATAAGTGCGTTCAGGCTAAGAACAACTTCCACGGGGAGGAGCTGACCCTGTACAGCCAACACCTCAGTACTCTGCAGAAACTATACACTGAGCTTCTCGTGACTTCGAACAAACGACTCTCGGATCTCGATACACTTCACGATTTTATCCAGTCAGCCACCGGTGAGCTTGTTTGGCTCAATGCCAAGGAGGAGACGGAGGTAACACGCGACTGGAGTGACAAGAACCTTAATATTCAGAGCATCGAGCAGTACTACGAGGTGAATACTATTTTTTATTCCTTACTTAAGGCATCTTACGAACCTCTAATATTCGAGTCTCCAATCTTTGACTCTCTTTTCCTACTCGATCGTCCTTAAGTCACTACAAAGTGTCTCATTTCATGTCTTGCTCAAAGCAAACCTATGGATCTGGAATAGAGGTAATGACGAATCTATTGTTAACAGTTTCGTTTTGGTGGTTTCAATTTTTGTTATATTTTTATTGTACACTGGGAAACACGTTTCAAATTTTAGTCTCTCAATTGTGTTTTTTTTTGCTTTATTTTCCGATGTCCACGAGCAGTCGTTGATGAGTGACCTGGAAAAGCGAGAGATTCAGTTCTCGGCGGTTCAGGATCGCGGCGAGGCACTTGTGCTTCAACATCATCCGGCTGCTAAAACCATTGAGGCCTATATGTCGGCTATGCAGAGCCAGTGGGCTTGGCTTCTTCAATTGACCCTCTGCTTAGAAGTCCACCTAAAACATGCTGCTCAAAGCCAGCAATTCTTCAAAGACATTCAACATGCGGAACAGTGGATTACAAAGCGCGATGAAGTCCTGAACAGCGTTTATTCCCAATCGGATTTCACTCTTGATGAGGGTGAGCGTCTTCTCAAGGGCATGCAAGAACTTAGGGAAGAGCTCAACGGATATGACGATCACGTACAGCGACTCGTTGAACGAGCCAAGGAGATCGTCCCGATGAAACAACGTCGACAGCCCGTCACTAGGCCTCTTCAGGTTACCTCGATCTGCAGTTACAAGCAAGTCAACGTGAGTGAATCAACGTATTAACCCTGTTATATCCTTATTATACGATGCCTTAGATTTAAAATGTAGATTAAAACTAATCAATTATCCTTGCGGTTTGCGCAGATTTCAATCGAGAAGGGAGAGCAGTGCACTCTCTACGACAATTCAGGTCGCGTGAAGTGGCGAGTGAAGAACTCTCAAGGCGTCGAGTCGCCGGTGCCAGGCGTCTGTTTTGCTCTCCAGCCACCAGACAAGGAAGCTTTGGACAGCGCAGAACGACTGCGTCGACAGTACGACAGAAGTGTTGCCCTTTGGCAGCGTAAACAGCTGCGTCTGCGGCAGAATATGATCTTTGCTACCATCAAGGTGGTCAAGGGTTGGGACTTGCCCCAGTTCTTGGCTATGGGTCAGGATCAGCGTACTGCTATACGTAAGGCCCTCAACGAGGACGCCGACAAGCTCCTCTCGGAGGGCGATCCGGCTGATCCTCAGCTGAGAAGATTGAAGCGCGAGATGGCCGACGTGAACAGGCTGTTTGACGATTTCGAGAAGCGCGCCAGAGCCGAAGAGGAATCTAAGAACGCTGGTCGCATCTTCAACGACCAGGTATCCTCGCTCCAACAGGCTCTCGAGGAGGCCGAGCGTGTTTTGAACTCGCGCATCGCTGCACCCTTGCCCAGAGACCTCGACAGTCTAGAACACCTTGTCCTCGAACATAAGGACTTTGAACAGAGTCTGCAGCGACTTGCTCCTGACGTCGAGCAGGTACAACAAACCTTCCGTGGCATCACCCTAAAGACGCCAGCAATGAGGAACAAGCTGGATAATATCACGAGCAAGTGGAATCATCTCTGGAACGTGAGCAATCTCTACATCGAGCGGCTGAAGTGCGTGGAAATCGTTCTCTCCGGCCTCGAAGAAAACACTGCGGCCATATCCGAGTTCGAGATCAAGCTCGCCTCCTTCGGAGAACTGCCATCCGATGTCAAGGCTCTCCAGAATGTCTTGGAAGATCTCATGGTCCTGCAAAATGCCATTTCCCAGCAGCAGGTCCTCATAGATCAACTGAACGACGACGCGCACAACGCAAGACGACTTGTCGAAAAGTCAAGACCCAATCATCGTGGACCCCACGGCGACATGGATCGTCTCGACGCAGAGGTTAACCGGCTAAACGCCCGCTGGACCAACGTCTGCGGACAACTCGTTGACAGACTTCGCGGTGCTGAGGCGGCTTACGCCTTGGCACAGCAGTACAACTCTGCTTACCAGAACGAAGCCGACTTTGTCGACGACGCATTCGGCAAACTTGAAAACTTTGCTCCTGTTCGTAACAAACCTCAGGAACTCGAAACTACCAAGGTACGTGGTTGTCCGTTTCGCCCAAACGAAGAAGCTATTAACACCGCTAAATTCTTATCTTCCTTACGTTGGCAGAATCTACTAAACAGGGCTGTAGAACGCGGCCCTGCCATCGAGGCGCTCAATGTCACTGGCGGAAGGTTGATTCGCGAGGGCAAGGTAACGCGAACTTCCGCTACCATTTCTACGTGGTTGTCATTACATGTTATCTATAGCCACATAGCGTTAAATATCTATATATGTATATTGTACGGCCTTAGCTCAGGGTGTGCGCGTGTGTCTGCTCTGGTATGAATGCTTTCTACGGATGGAACATCATCTCATTCTGGTCTCTATACCTATCTCTAGCTACCTGTTTGTCCCTGTCGCTACCATTCTAGTTTCACAGACAGAGCCATTCGGCTGAAACTTATCAGTTAGATTTTGACAGCTTCCTTTGCATTTTCTTGTTCAGTATTTTTCACTATTAACTGATCAAGATAAATCAGATTCAATGACAGCTGTCAAAATTGACTGATGCTTCAGACGAATAATCCTGTATAGAAAACACATGTATATTCTCATCAGTCATTCTGTTGCGTTTCATAGTTCATCACCTGTATTTCAATTCCCAGCCCTGCCTTTCAGCCAGCAACCAGCTGTCTTTATCAAGACGATTTGCATGAGGAATTTCGTCTGACGCCGAGGATTTTCATTGTCCTCATTTATTCTACTGTGTATCTCGAAATCAATTTCTTATATTTTAGCTTTTTTTTTGTTCTCTTTTTCTTCTCTAGTAAACGCCCATTATCTTTGCAATTAATATCTACTTTAACGGATCCTTAATCCTCCAGTGACCAGTCTCTAACAGAAACACTAGAAAATAAAGACCGTCGTGCTCATTCTATTGAAATTCATTGAACAAGGCAGTCAACGGAGACTCTAATCTCGTAAAGTTCAAATTACACGAAGTAGCATGATTGAATGGTGGTGTTAATTTTGGGAAGCCAAACGCTGCTTGCGGATTATAACAGTAATAGTATAGTCCCGCGATATTTTCTTAATATTTCTTATATCCTCTATTTTCCCCTATATTTCTCCTAAGCTCCTTCCTCTGCCACCTGTTCTTTTTTTTTTCTCTTTCAATTCTTCACTTCTCAACTCTCAACTATTAAGTCCTGTCCGATGCTTTTTGGGGGGGGGGCTAACGGCAGCGCGGTCCACCTGATCTAATGTACTAACCATAACGGACTAACCGAACCTCCTAGATCTACGGGCAGAGGCTCAGGGCGTTCAAGGAGCAGCTCGAGGAAGTCTGTCCGTCGCTCGACGCCTCGGTCAAACGTCCAAGAAGAGATTCCGTCAATACCGTCGACGACGTCGCCCGTCAACTTGACACACTCAACAGAAAATACACGAACCTCCTGACACTACTGCAGGAACGGATACGGAAGCTTCTTCTGCTCTACCCCGAGGACATTTCTCTTCAAGTGAGTCCGAGTATTCTTTAACTCTTTACTTATTTAACCATCCCGTTGAAAATCCTCAACTGGAATTTTACTGGAGCAAGAACGTGCTCCTGCGGTCGCATTAAGGCATGCATAAAAGATGCGACGTTATTGGCAATGAAGTCCACGTTCGCGTCTACATCAGCCTCCGTTACGAAGAATCTGGGCCAGTCAGTATTTTAAGTATCAGTGTTTTAACCTTTGCAAGGAAAGATCGGTCGACGTTAATAGAATGAATTGCGAGCTAAGTTCGTTTGAGTTGTCGCTACGGACCAAGAGGACGATCGGGTCGCGGACAATCAGCGTCGCTCGAGTTTCAGTGCACGAAGCACGAAGCACGAAGCACGTTCGGCTCTTCTGCTTGATTGGCACCTCTCACGGCACTCGGCTTGGCCTCCGAATATCCATGACGTCGCTCGTGGCTCACAGCTAACAATTCATAACCTTCCAATGACATCATACGTATTTCTCAAAGTGACGTTATCCCATGTTTACCGAACGCCGGCGCATTTTTCCCCGGGGCGAGGTGTTCGCTCACCGTGTGATCTTAGAGCTCCTCCAGCCGAACGTTCCTCGAATGTGAAACTGGATGAGCTGTCGAAGCGCGAATATCCATGAGCAGCCAGTGGCCTAGTTGCGCCGTGACACAATTGAAAATATTACTAACCGCTTAGAATTATAAGCAGCAGATAGCAAGCACATAGCGCTTATCGCGCGTTGGCTTATCAAATCCCGTCCGGGGGATCGTGCATAGCGATAAGGCCAGAGCGGCTGATAAGATAGACCTCAAAGAAAAAGAGTACGCGGCAACGGTATCCCAGGGATTTTGAATACTTTTCGCTCTTGGCTTGTCTCGAGGTAGAGAAGTTTGTATTTTTCGCGCGCGTCTCGCGCCAGATCAATAAAGTCGCGGCGACGTGGGAACGGAGTATGAACGGAGCATGAAGTTGTATGCATCTATACGTGTCGACCTATACGGTAGAAATGGAAAAGGTGGCGCCAGCGAACAGGAGCGAAACCTTCCGGACCTTCTGGACTGCGACCGAAACGTGTTACAATCGTATCGCGACTTCCCGTCAGGATCCAGGATCGCGATCACGAGGGTGACGACTGTCGTTCGAGTAGCCGAACGTACTTGAGACATTTAAAAGGATAGGGTCTTGTAGTGTGGGCATTTAAAGTGGGCAGCATTCGCATTAAGACAGCATCGCGTCTTACCATAAATGTACGCGGACATGTGGGCCGAGCAAACGATCGTCGCCTCCCTGTCGCCGCTCGTGGTCGTGCGAAAGGTACCAGTATAGCTATTGGGATATCTACGCTCATTTCAATTTCCTTCATCATCGTGCCGAACGGCACTATTGCTCAATTACTCAGCCCATTCGATGTGCCGAAGACCGTGCGTGCTCGGGGTGCTCACGTGGCGACACGTGCTCTTCTATTTGGATCCTTGCAAATTGACGTACACAAAGCGCACGCGTCGATGCTACGGGAACGCGATGACAGGCGACTACGTTATACGTTACCAGCGGTTCAAGTGTACTTACTGTTGGTGCGAGGTTGACGCGTGGGTTGCACGAAGGAGTCAGCCGTGTGCGAGTAAGCTTGCCGAGAGGGACGTGAGGACCGGGGAAGAGTTAGCACGAGAGAGAGAGAGAGAGAGAGAGAGGAAAGGAAGACGTTTCGCGGCGGCTGTTCAGCCAGTAGAGCCAGTCGCGAGAACCGCAGCTCCCGATTCGCGCCTCAGTCTGGCTCAATCGGTCGTCGCTGTAAAATCGACTGTCGACTGTCGCGTTTCTTGGGCTCGCGATTCCTCTTCACTGAGAGAAGTCCTCGAGGGATTACAAAGAACTGCGCCGAGTGTCGGCTGGATAGAGAGATGTTGTTGGTGCGACGTTAAATTGACGATTACTCGATGAGTGATAAGGGAGGAAGATTAAAATGCTTTCTGGTGCATCAAATTCGTATCGCTCAGTGTCAGCTGAGAGCGTTCATTGACATAAGTTTCTCAGATAAAGTTTATCGCTCCTCGGTTAAGATTTACGTTAATTGAAAGCGACAGCATCCTCGGCTCGTGGCTCCGATTCGGTCGAATCCTCGACTCGCCGGTACCGGCTTACTCGTCTAACGGTCACTCCTGTTAGGGCCGATCGAATTGTTATGCGATTACGGAACTAGAAGGATTGGACGGTTGACGATGAATGAAATATATAATGGTTCTCGTTAAGAGATAACCAGAGCAAGATGCAGAAGCTCGAGAAGAGGAAGATTGTTCGCCAGGTAACCCGGTTTCATTTTCACTCTCACTGTTATTCTTGTTCCCAGAGTTCCCACTGCAGGATCGAGTACCAGGTGGCTTCGTTTGTCTGTCGCTTCTGGCTTCGTGGTTTAAATAGACAGAATAGCTGGTAGCGACGTTCCTGATCTCTGACACGTTTAATTAATTTCATTGGTAATCCTGAACGTTTCGTTAGTCGGCATTCTAATGGACCAATGCAGCGGCTAGGAATAGAGCGTCCTCGGTGCGCCGGTGTGTCGCAACGATTCTCAGTGCTCCGATGACGTGACGCAATAGCCCAGAGCTCTGCCTCCTCCAATCAAGTTCACGGTAGCGGCAAGCAGGTTGTCAAGCCTCGTCGGCTATGATGTCATCGGCTATTCGAGAACAGCTAGGTGAAAAGCAGCTCCGATCATTCTATCAAATGGTCTGGACTATTTTCACTCGGCCAACTTGGATAATAAGGGGAATATTTGAAAGTGGCTACGGTGCCCACAGTCGCTCAGCCCGAAGGTCGGTCTGCTTCGACTTCTCTCGAGACAGGACACCACCATGGTCGCTCGATTAAGTGTCGTTGGCAATCGCTTCACTCTCTTTCGCCTTTCGTCTTTTCTCAGGAATTCGAAATATTTTACCTGGAGCGGGGCGATGGCTTTGCCTGAAGTTGGTCCTCGTCGTTGGACACGGGCTAGTTGCCTGGTTGGTCGGGACGTTGATTGACCGGTTCGTTAGCTGGATGACGTCGTGGCGTTGATGAGCTCTGCTTTCATTTTGCGAAATCTTAATTATGCAAGACACATCGCTGGAGTTTCTTTTCGCGACGCAATTCACCTTTTTTTTTTCCTTTTTTTTTCTTTCACTTGCTTTCAAGATTAATAATCCTGATCAGGCAATTATAAACGTCACGGATGCAACACTCGTTGAACTGAACTTGAGCAGATGTGCGAACGGAGGAGCTCTGTTCGACGCCTACTCTAAATATACAAATGTTGACGGCCACGAGAGTTCCCTGCCTCTGACGACGTCGACGTTTCTGCCGCCGTCATACTGTGATGCCCCTACGTCTCTCTCTCTCTCTCTCTCTCTCTCTCTTTCTCTCTAACACTTCACGGAATCGTGGAGAAATTATTTATAGTACTTCCGGTGAATGCTTTAGCAGACATTCGCCGCAGTCTCTCTGTAGCGGTTTTACGCGCTAGTCGACTGCTGTTACTTGTTCCTGATGTTTCCTTCCATTGACTTCCTTCGTTTCCCTTGTTCGTCTTGTTCCGAAGATAAAGAGGAAGCTGTGCGCAAAGGCCAGAAACTTTCGAGAAAACCTTGACTCTGCTCGGACATGCCGCAAAAAGTCGGTTACGCTTGACAACGTATAAAAGCATAGTTTGTTATGCAAGAAAGGTTGATAGTGACGGAGGAGGAGGACAACGCGATATGGAATAACGAGACAAGAAGACTCAAAATTAAACAGTGGAAATTCACGGTTTAGTGCGGCTCATTGTCTGGAGGAGGATCCTTGTAGTTTCGTTGAATTAAAAAAGCTTTTCAATCGCGACGATGCCTTCCGAAGATGTTGACGCTAACGTATCTCCTCACCTGGTTGTTTCAGCGTGCTCTCCAGGAGCAGCGTCCTCTGCGAACCTTCCGCACCGAGTTCAATATCTATGAGAGCACCTCCAGCGAAGAACGCTACACGTCCACGACAACCCATTACACACAGTCTCAGTAAGTTTACTTCTCTTAATTCGTTTCGTTGGCCGTTGCCTCCTTCTTGATGTTCCTTCTTTGTTCCAAACATTTACTTAACATTGTACATTCGCACAGGTACACGTCCGAACGACATGAGTCAACGGCGACGACAATTTCGAACGAGTTGACGGCAAAGTCCTCTACTCTTCAGCAAGAGCAACAGAAAGCGTCATCGAGAGAGTCGTCTCCATTGAAGAGGCCGCACGAAAGACAGGATGAGGATCAACGTGATAGCCAGAATGTTCAGGAACGTCAGAGCAGGACGAGGAACGGAGAGACGGCCGGCCGGTCCGGGAGCAACGAGGCCTCAAGGTCTCAGTGGTCCGGGAGTAGTATGCAGTTTAGCGAGATCAGAAGCTTAAAGAGGGTTCACAGATCCGAGGAGGGTATAGGAACTGAGAACATAGTTGATGCTAGAGGTATCGTTGACCCGGCTACGGGAGAAATTTTGACAGTAGGGCAAGCTATAAGTATGAGGATATTGGACGTCAGGAATGGTAGGATAGCTAGCTCAGCGGATGGTAAAGTGAGCGTGCCTATTGAGGAGGCAGCTAGGGCTAATTTGATTGATCCGAAACTTGCGAACAGACTCTTAGGACCTTGCGGCGTCACCGAGGACGGTCAACGTGTTTCCCTCCTCGAGGCCATTCAGCGCGAGCTATTGGATGCGGAGAGGACCGTTCCTCCGCACCCTCAGTCCCAATCGTATCAGTCTCAGGAAGCCAACAGAGCTAAGGTAACGTATTTCGGCGTCTCGCCATCGGACGAGAAGCCTCTTGAGAGCGGTGGCGACGGTGATGCCGACGGAGTTAGCGTTGCTGATGCGATGAAACGTGGTCTGCTCGATCCGGAAAGCGGTCGTTTTATCAGTGCCGACGGGGAACGTATGAGCATCGAGGAGGCGTACGCGCGCGGTTTCCTCGTGCGAATCGACACCAGCGTCAAGATTAAACGTGGCGCCCTTGCTCTCGCCGATGCCCTCAGTCAGGGTCTCGTCGACGAGAGAAGCGGTCGTGTGGCCGATCGTAACACTGGCGAGGAGTACAGTCTCGACGAGGCTATCGCGCGTGGTATCCTCCTGCCAGACGTCCGCGAAATTGTCGACACCAAGAATGACACGAAGGTCAGTCTCGCGGTGGCCATCGAGCGTGGCATCCTGAACCCTAAAACTGGAAGATACATACATGGAATATCTTTGGAAAAGCTTCCTTTGAAAGAGGCCAGGAGACGTCAGCTGATCTTGAAGCCCATGACCCTGAAGGATTGCTGTGACTTGGAGATCATCGACGAGCATGGAAAGATTGCGAGTCCAGCACATCGTGCCAAACTTGGAATTCTCGAGGCCATTGATCGTGGTGTTCTCGATGCGGATCATGTTAAATCAGTTACTGATACCAGAACGAGTGAACTCATTACCTTGAACGATGCTCTGGCTTGCGGCATCATAACTCCTGCGAATACGTTCCGGGACGCACTAACGGGCGAAGAATCCACGATTTCGGAGGCAGTCGACCGCGGACTCCTTACATCCGTCGCTCAAAAATCGATCTTTGACATAGATGGTTTCAAGGATCCAATATCCGGAGAATTCATAAGTCTGAACGCAGCGCTTCTCAAGGGTTTGGTCAGTCCCAAATCTGGAGGATCCTTTGTAGTGGACCCGAATACCGGGAGGACAGTGTCCCTGGATGAGGCTGCAGAACTTGGACACGCACGTCCTGAGGTACTGGAAATGCTGAACCGTGGAATCGGAGTAACCGACCAGGGACGTGAACTGAGTGTCCTTGAAGCTGTACTGCTAGGTGTACTGGATCCAAGATCTGGACAGCTTCTTGATCCTAGAACTAAGAGACCAGTACCCCTTGAAGAAGCCATTAGGCGTGCTCTCGTGACACCCGACGGTGCTGCTCTGCTTGCGAGTCTTCTAAACATTACCGTCACTACGCAGACCCTCACAAAGACAATAAAGCGTTACGTAACAGTTACTGAAACTGGCGAAACCATCACCAGGGACTACAAGATCGCCTATGGAGAAGCTGTTGCCCGAGGTTATCTCAACGAAGAGACTGCAGAATTCCGTGATCCCGACAGTGGTCGTTGTCTAGCATTACGTGAAGCCATTCAGGAAGGTCTGGTTGGGGAACCTGATGCGTCATCTTCCTCCAGGAGGCGTCAAATAATCGAGAGTTCGCCAATTCGTGTGATCAGTAGATCGAGCATTTCAAGGGATTCTTCTCCGCCAAAAGCTATTGGCATTACCACTGCCATTATTACCACCCGAGAGGTTCCGCCCTCTACGTCCACTACCTACATCCCAGATTCTACGAGAAACAGGAGCACGGTAACTATCACTTCCAGTGTCTCACCCACTGATCTTAAACATCCACAGTCAGGTCGAAGCTCCTCTGCGTCCAGGACACCTTCGCCCATCACCGAGAGACGTGAGATTACTGAATCCTTCGAATCTAATGAGAAATCAGTTGAATCTACAGAAAGGAAAGTTTTCGAGTTACCCCGCGATGGATGGACCCTCGCAGAGACTATAGAACGAAGATTCTTCGATCCTGTAACTGGACTCTTCATAATCCCAGGAACGGACAGACTTGTCTCCTTCGAGGAATGCGTTAAACTTCAGATTATTGATCCAAATTCGGCATGTGTTATCGACCCTAGCAACGGACGTAAAGTCTCTCTGCTGCGAAGTCTGAAAAAGAAGATATTGGATTCCACTGGACATTATACACAGCCGCAAAAGATCTCCATGAAAGAAGCCATTACGAAGAACTTGGTGATCCTGGAAAGTTGTGAGATTACCGAGACGACGACTATGACAACCACCACTGTGACTACCACGTCGATGGATAGTACGGAATCTAGGGAAGAAGAAACGACTAGGACGAGTACGAGTCCGGAAGGTACGAGTCGTCAACGACTCTTCCAGATCACCAGGGTTTCTGGAAAACCCGACAAGATAGAGTTGACACATATTAACAATCCATCGAAGCGAATTGAAATCGCGAGCTCATATGCCATTGAAGAGAGCTCCAGTCTCATGGACCCTGTTCAGGTAGATCAGGGCATAATCTACGATCCAGCCACAGCACTTGTCATATTCACCGAGAGTGGTCAATCGGCAAATCTTCTGACAGCTGTCAAGGAAGGAGCGCTGCCAGCAGAATCCGTCCAAGTTAAGAATCCACATACAGGCAAGAACATGTATGTCGATGAAGCTCTGAATCGTGGTGTCCTCGATGCCAGGACGGGCGAATACAAAGATGGAAGCGGTAGGCGAATTTCTCTTGCGGACGCTGCCAAGTTTGGTCTGGTGGCAGTCCTAGGAGCGCCTCTAGTCGCGACAGCGGCTGCTGTAGAAGCTGTCAAAAGAGCCATGGTCGAGGATCCTAAGACTGGCGAAAAGATTCCCCGGGAAGTTGCCATTGAGCGTGGTCTCGTCAGCAGATCAGAGATCATCACGACTACTGTTCTTGTGAAGGATCCAGAGAGTGGGCTTGAGATCCCTGCTAGTGAGGCTATCGAAAAGGGTCTCCTCACTTCCCAAGAACTTCAAGATCTCGCTGCTCTTCCTGATACCAAAGTCAAAGTTAAGATAGTCGATAGTAGTCGAGAGATCGACGATCTCTCCGAAGGCGATGGACCTTCTCTGGCCGAAAGAACCAGGTCCCGCGTTACCACAGAACCAAAGTACAAGGTGACCATTGGTCAGGCCAGGTCACTCTCCCGAAGTCCGGATCGCCAAGCGAAACCAATTGTCCTCCAGAAGATGCGCAAGAGAATCGTCCGTACGAAAGAGGCTTTGGAGAGCGGACTCATTGATGTCGAGACTGCACGGATGATTTCACCTGAACAAAATAAAGAACCAAAGGATGATGGGACAGCCAGAACTCTTAGTGAAGCCATCGAGAGTGAGGAGGTCGATCCGGACAAGGGCAGGATAGTCGATCCTCAAAGAGGAGACATTCTCAATATCAAAGAAGCCCTTCAGCGTGGTATCCTGGATCCAGAGACTGGTACTCTTCTGGTACCTCTTGCGCGAAGTTTATCTCTTCCAGGACTGTACAAACAAGGACTCCTGGAGAAGCGTGACGGAAAGATCATTCATCCAGAGACTGGGGCGCACCTTACGCTCAATGAGGCGATTGTCTGTGAAATTGTGGATCCTCTGTCTCGGCTCCGCTCAACTCTGACGGATACTGGTCAGGATGGGTTAGTGACCATAGAGAAAGCCATAGCCGATGACGTTCTCGACGGCGAGAGATGTCTGATCAGGACAAGGAACGGCGAAAGTCTGGGTCTTGCAGAGGCTGTCGAACGTGGGGACATCTTTGAGCCAGATGTACCAGGGGGCGAGTCACCGAGAGAAATTCCACCAGCAGGCATGACATTCCCTGTAGCCCTAAAGCGGGGGCTCGTTGAGACTAACGCCAAAGAGGTGAAACATCCAATAACCGGCGAACGTTTACCCATCGAGGAAGCCATCAATCAGGATTTCTTGATGGCCTTCCCGTATCCAGCAGCACCTGATAGCATTGAAGTGACAAAGGCTCTCGAGTCCGGACTCGTTGACAGCGATAAGGGCGTGTTCGTGCACCCAACAACGGGCACGCTGCTCTCTGTATCCGAAGCCGTCGAATCTGGTCTCCTTATAATAAAGCCGCAAGTAAGTGGAAACGAAGGCACCGTCGCCGCGGTCACCGAGACTGTCACCTCCTATCACACGATAACCACCAAGACCATAGAACTCCTCCCGGGATATGTTCTACTAAATGCTTCACAGATCCAGGAAATTGAGACAGGACGAGTAATCACAATGGAGGAAGCGAAAGTTAGAGGAATCGTTAAGGACGAGTCCGAGATCAGAGAAGAATTCACAACGAGGGATATTAAGATGACCTTCAGCGACGCTGTCAGAAGAGGACTGGTTGACATGAGCGCTGGTACTTACACTGATCCTCAGAGTGGCGCTGTCATACCAATTGCCAAAGCCATCGAGGATGGCATCCTGGACACTTCCGCTCCTAAGCCTCAACAACAGCTTGCACCTAGTCAACCTTCCGAATCTACCCAGCTTCCTCAGCAACAACCTGGCAAGCCATCAACGCAATCACCATCGCAGATTGATTCAGAAGTTTCCTCAATAGCACCGTCCACAGTGACTGCTATACCCGAAACTGGTCCACTAACTGTCCTGGAAGCAGCCGAGAGTATCTACGACGAGAAGACTGGCAAGTTCAAGGACCCTAATACCCAAAAGTCATATGACTTAAGTGAAGCAATGGAGGTCGGATTGATAGAGTCTGATTCTGTAATGTACGATGTCAAGAATGCTGAATCGATCACAACCAAACAGGCTATGGAGAGAGGACTCCTGAATCCAAAGACTGGTAAGATCACAGATAAGGATGGATCTTCCATGTCAGTGGCTGAAGCTGCTAAATTAGGACTTCTTGCTGTTGTCGCTGCTCCAGTTCTTGCTGGGAAAGCTGTTTTCGACGCCATTAAAGCTAGGCGTTCTTCATCCGATGAAGAGAACACAACAAGCATCTCAACTTCCATAAGTGAAGTACCACAATCGCATACAGTGGTACGGACTCCAGGTTCCACTGTCACCTCTGGTACCACTATCAGCACCAGTACCAGCACCACCACTAGCACTATTATCACCACCAGTACTGGCATTAGTGTTAGTAGAAGCGTCACTGACAGTGATCAGGTGAAGCTGCGGCCGTCTCCAGAATACGATGATAAGCAAGAGGAGGAGGAAGACGTCGAAATGAAAGAACAAGAGCCGACAAAGAAAACTCTGGGTGCGGCCATTGAGGGTAACTTGATAGAACCAAAGACTTGCCAGATACGGGTGGGCGATACGGAAATGCCCTACACGGTCCAGGAAGCTTTGGAAAATAGACGAATTGAGTTGAGTGATACAGTAGAGGTGATTGATAGGACATTGATTCACATAGTTACGGAAACTTCGCCAAGGTACAAGATAACAGTCACCAAGGAACTGAACCGTGAGAGTCTTGCTGAACGAGGAGCATTTGATTTGGAGCAAAATAAGTTCCTTGATCCTGAGACAGGTGAGATTGTCTCGTTCCATCAGTTTGTCCTGGATCTAGGTGTATTTGATCCTGACAATGTCTTGGTGAAGGATCTGTCAAGTAAATCTGAGAGATTCGTAACTCTGCGCGAGGCCATCGAGAAACCCCTAGTTGATCGCAATTTAGGTAACATGGTCGACCCCAAGACTGGCAGGAAGATCCCCGTCTTCGAGGCGATTCGTCTCGGCTGGATAGTAGAAGGGGTCCCAGTGACCGACCAACGCGAAACGCGAACACCGACAATTCGTACGATGGAAGTGGCGGAAGAGGAGGCCCCACTGGCATTGACGTTACAGGAAGCAGTAGAAGCCGGCGTTTACGAGACGTCTAGTGGTGCTCTGCATGATCCACGATCTGGGCAAACCCTGACGTTTGCCGCAGCTGTCGAGAGCGGTTTGATCGACGGAGACTCCATTGGGATACGTAATCCTGCCAACGATGAAATCGTACCACTTCAGGAAGCGCTGGAGAATGGTATTGTAGATTTAGCGCGTGGCGTCATAGTAAACGTCGAGACGAGAACGGAGATTGACATCAGGGTTGCTTTCGTAAAAGGTTTAGTCGTACCTGGGTTCAGGAAACCTATTTCCCTGGAGGCACTTGTCAAAAAGGGTCTCTACGATCCCGAGAGTGGACGCATCCTGGATTCTCTAACGAAACAGCGTGTCGACGTCGAAGAGGCAGTACGACGCGGCATCGTCGACGCGTTCATCACTGAGTGCCAGGATGCTGCAGCAGGATCTTTCCTTTCCTTGGACGACGCCATCACTGCAAAACTCCTAGATTCCAAGACTGGACGTTTACGCGATACCAGGGCTGGCGAGTCTTTGAGCCTTGACGTTGCCCTAGAACGAGGTCTCCTAGTAACCAGCGGTTTCGTACCTTCCCTCATCGACGTCATCGTACAGGAATACTACTCGCCCAGAACTGGTCTAGTTCTGAATCCAATGACCGGCGAGGAATTGACTCTTAAGCGAGCACTGGCTATTGGCTATGTTGACGGCAGCGCGACTGTCATTAAGGACGAGAAGAGCGAGAGAGTGTTACCTTTAGAGGAAGCTCAGAAAACTAGACTCGTCGACCTTGAGAAGGGTCTTCTTCTCTACCCGCACTCCATGACTCTTGACGTGGCTTTTGAAAAAGGATACATCTTGAGTACTGTAAAACCCTGGAGCCTTCAGGAAGCCCTTGCCCATCAGTGTTACGATCCACATAGCGGTATGTTCCTTATCGAGGGCCAAAAACTTACCCTGGAGGAGGCGATCGAAAAGGGTCTGATCAGTCGTGACAGTCCTTCCGTGAAGGACCCACGAACCGGTGATATAATATCTCTGAGCGAAGCCATAAAACACGGATTGATCGATCCTAAGACCGGAACAGGCATCGAGCCTGCAACTGGGATTCCTATCAGCCTTATCGATGCCTTGGAGCGTGGTCTGATCGTGCCGGCTAAACGAAAGATATCCTTGCCAGAAGCAGTCTTTAAGGGCTTTTACGATCCGAAGACTGGACAGTTCAGCATTCCTGAGACGCAGGAGAAACTGCCGACCGACCGGGCGATTAAGAAGGGCGTCATAGATCCTAGTTCTGCGATCGTGCGTCATCCCCACGACCCCCAGGGCGACACGGTCATCACTTTCGATCGGGCGATCCGAGAATTCATTGTCGACCCTAAGAGCGGCACTATTACCAATGACAGAGGGGAACCTGTGGACTTCAGGGAAGCCTTCGAGCATGGACTCCTGGTTGAGACTCGCCGTCCAATGAGCCTCAGTGAAGCTCTCACAAAGGGTATCCTGAACGAGGCGAGTGGCACCTTCCTGGACCCGCAGACAGGCGCTCAAATTGGCTTCCTGGAAGCAATTCGGCGTAATCTTATCGACGCTGAATCGGTTACCCTGAGGGACACGAGAACAGGACTCTGGAAGACGATGATATTATTGGAGGCAATCCGCGCCGGCTACGTCGACGAAAAAACTGGACGAATCAGGAAGGATGCGTCGTCTCCACGAGATGAGACCGGTGCTACACTCTCCCTGCGTCAGGCATACGAGAGCGGATTGATTGTCGACAACAAGGCACCAGTGTCCCTTCAACGTGCCATTCACCAAGGCCTCTACGACGAAAGCACTGGGAAAATCACAGATCCCAGCACGGGCCGGGCCGTTACCCTTCACGAGGCAATGCGAAAGTGTCTCATCAGTCCCACCCTGGCCTGTTATTGGGACAAACGCACGGAACGACTTCTTTCCCTGGCCGAGACGTGCAGGGCCTCCGTGATCGACCGACGTTCAGGTCTGTTCCGCGAACCAGGTGCCAGCCGCTCAGTGTCCTTGGGACATGCTCTTCAGCTTGGACTTATCGTTGATATCGAGAGTGCCGGCTTTGGACTTTACGAAGCACTCCTTATGGGCATCTACGAAAGTAATTCTTCCCGCTTTGTGCATCCCTCGACCGGCCGCAAATTCACCCTGGCTGAAGCCTGTAACGATGAACTCATCGATCCTCAGTCCTCTCTAGTGAAGAATCCTACCACTAACAAATATATCTCATTGCCAGATGCCATTGCCGCAGGTATTATCGACGACACGAAGAACAGCTTTGTGGTTCCTGAAAGTGGAAAGGTCATGGATATCCAAGAAGCACGAAAACGGGGCTTTGTGGTACCTTCGAAAAAGCCACTGTCGATCGAAGAAGCTGTCAGGTGTTCCTTGTATCGCGGCGACAGTGGCAAGTTTGTCGATCCTTCCCTCAACGAGTACCACGATCTGGAGGAAGCTCTTGCCGTGGGTCTTCTGGACCCTGACACAACGGCACTCAAAGATGCCACCAGCGGACGTATCAAGTCTCTGCAAGCAGGTATCGCCGATGGGACCATCGACGTTCCTAAAGGGCGGGTCCTGGACCCCAAGAGTAAGCGAGCTTACAACATCGACGTAGCTCTAGAACGTGGACTCCTCGTCAGCATCGATAAACCATTGACCCGAGTCGATCTGGACGTCGTCGTAAATGTCTCGGACGCAGATGCAGAACCAGATTCAAAATCATATGGTGCGAAAGAATCCCGAGCTGTTCGCGAGTGCACCCTCGAAGAAGCCATTAGATACGAGCTGCTCGATCCCGAGACAGCAATTCTCAAAGATCCCCGCACAGGCCGCTTCATCAGCGTCAGAAGAGCAATAGACGAAGGCGTAGTCGATCCCTCAAAGCGAGGAAGCATTGAGCTCCGAAGCGGAAAGACAGTAGACACGCGTTGCATCCGTTTCGAGGACGTCCTCGTATTTTTGGAAGAACCCGTAAGCTTCGAAAAGGCTATGGAAACGGGTCTCCTCTCCCCGGAGACTGGCAAGTTCACTGAACCAAAGACTGGCACCGTCCTCACACTGAAGGAAGCCGTGAGTCTCGGCATCGTCGATCCCGATTCTGCCCTGATCAAGGACACGCAAAAACGAAAGCTAGTAAAGCTCGCAGAAGCTTTCCGCAAGGGCATGATGGACGCCGAGAAGAGTAGTGTCCTGGACACCCAAAGCTCAAAATTGTACACCCTACCAAAGGCAATCGAGAGTGGCCTTCTGGTAACGCCCAAGCGTGGTCTAACATTCATCGAGGCGTTACAATTCGGTCTCTACAATCCTACCACTGGCGGTTTTTATGACCCCTTCGTGATTACTTCCGTCCTAGATCGTAAGCGTCTGACCCTCCTAGAGGCTATAGATTCAGCACTCATAGATCCCTCGAGCACGGTGATCAAGGATCCTGTGACTGGGAAAATCGTTACGTTGTTAGACTCAATAAGTGAAGCCAGGATAGATCCTATAGCAGGCAGGTTTATCGAAGACCCCAACGGCAAGAGTCTCGACTTCGTCAAGGCCTTGGAACGGGGTTACGTGCTCGCCGCTGAAGCCAGGGTAAGTCATCCTTTGATTACTCCCTCTTATGCTCGCTCTCGTGCACGTTAATTTTATCATAACCTAAACCTGCAACCTCTGTTACCCATAACTTTTTCGTCATCCTTTATCAGCTTGCTGAAATGGATATGGATATTTTCGTGCACTGTGCTTCGAGTTTTCTTAACTTCCAAGCTCTTCGGGCTTTTTCCACCCTTATCAGATTGCAAGTCGCTAGAGTAACCAGAAAGAAGCTATTCAATAGTCTTGGTAATATTTATAAAATGCCAACCCATGCTTCCGAAACCATCAAGATCTTCTTTCGCACGAAGACCTTATCCTCTTCAATCTAATCCAATCCTCTTTTTTCTTTATTTCGCCATGAGCCAAAGCATTTTAATGAATGGAAAATACCCAAGAGCATCTTTCACTATTCATTCTTACTTACAATTAGATTATGCTTGCTTATCATGTTTTGTCTCGTTTTTACAGCGTACCCAAGATACACGACACTCACATCCCCGTGCTTGTTATCATTTAACATGGGGCTAATAAAACAAAAGATCACCAAGTGTCACCGTCACTATCACGACCGCCATGACCACGACCACCTATCCGACACTAACCATTAGGCTCGCGTGGCTCTACTGAACGCCAGGTTGTCTGCGAATCTACAGAGACAACCGACTAGACTCATGCGTGGTACATTGCTCCACGCCATAACCACGTCCACGATCCATAGACATCGCTTTAATTAAATTAATCATTAATCCAATGTCGTTCTTGTCGCATCAGCAACGCTAATTCAACCGGCGATTAATTAAGTTACCTTAGAAGGTAATTAAACTCGGTGTTCTCATAGTGTCATGACCACCATGGCAGCCATTATGGGACCCGGAATTAACGTTAATAACGTAATAAGCCTTCACACAATCAGTTACTTCTAATGGGGGGGTGCGTTACGCGTCGCCACAACTTTAATCACTTTCATTGTCGACACTCTTTAGAGAATCCTAAATGCTTGCTTTGATTATTGTTGAGCAGCCATTTTGTTTTCACGATGCGTAATGTTCCTCCCTTCAGCACCTACGAGTTTTATCCATTAACGTATAATCGCTGTAACTCACTCCTATGATTTCGACGCCTGTCGTCGTCGTCGTCGTCGTTCCGGTTTTTGATACATTTTTAACTCTTTTTACTTTTTTGCAGGTATTATTGTTCTCTTCCTCGACTTCCTCGTCTTCTTCCTCATCAACTTTTTGTTTCTTGTTTGTTTGTTTGTTTGTTTTTTTTTATCTCTCACCTCTTCACACTTATCTCCCTCTACATGGCCATTTTTTATTTTTGTACTCTTTTTTTATTTGGACTTGATCTTGGCACATTATCTTACCTGTCCTATTCATTTTTATTTTATGTCATTCCATCTCATCCATATACTTTGTACTGTTCTCCCTTTGTATCAGATTATTGTCATTGTCACACACATTATCATATTATTGTGCGTTTTAATTTATTTGCTTGAGAAAAGTTTGTGCCGAGGTTTTTTTTTTACACATTACACACATAAAGCTTGGACGCTGTTCTCATTTGCTTTCGGCTGCATACGAGAGAAAGGCACGTACGTACGCGTACGCAGTCCCAGCAGATAAATTAAAGCTATCCTAGGCCAATGTATTGTACCAATTGATCTTGACCTTTGACCTCTGTCATCATGTATGTTCCGTTTGTGTGTTCGTGCTTGCATGAGTGAGAGACATTACCATAGGCTTATTATACGTATATATATTTTAGTATAGATTTTAGTTTTATTTTATATATTTAGAAATGCCTCTGATATGGACAAGTCGTCTTGCCCAACCTGATCTTTGACTCAGTATCCCTTGTTCCCACCAATTTCCTAACTCGTGCCTTTTTTTTTGCACTATTAAATGGTATTAAAGTTGGCTGTCACAAGTTAATCGTATGTCCTTGTAGCAAGCGGTGGAGGAGAAGTACAAGTTATGTGATGAAAGCCTGACCAAGCTCTTGCAATGGATCTCGGCTGTAGAAGACAAACTGGCCAATCAGGATGTCGTCAAGGAGGATATCGAGGAACTGAGAAATCAGATAAACGTGATGAAGGTTAGCTGTTTGTCACCGTTAAAAAAGCTCTGACCGTGTGAGACACAAAGGCTTTAATATAATGATTTTGATTTTTGTTCAGCAAGTGAAAGAGGATCTGGAGGCACACAGTCGCCCAGTCTCTTCGTGTCTGGATCAAGTTCGCCAAGTGGTTCTCACTGGAAGCGACGTCCTCTCGAGCGACGAAGTGTCGACCCTCGAGAAGAATGGACGCTCGTTGAAAACACGATTTGAGAGAGCCACAGACCGTACGGAACGTCTTCTAAGACGTCTCACTGGAGCCCGAGATGAACTCTCGAAGTTCAAGTAAGTATTCGCTGTAACGTCTGCCAAGTAGGGTAACGTTAATTGTCATTGTTTTCTTTAACCAGAAACGAGATTGTGTCGTTCTCTTCGTGGCTGGATAAGGCTAGACGAACCCTGGAGGATAAGGAACGTTCATTGTCAGACCTGAAGAAGTTGACCAGCAGTTCAGATTCCACCCGGGACTTTGTAAGTGATGTGATCGCTCACCAGGCTGATCTGCGATTCATCACGATGGCAGCACAGAAGTTTGTTGACGAGGGCAAGGAGTACCTCCAGGTTTTGAATGAATTCAGAACAGGTCTGCCACAACGATTGCCCCACAAGGAACCATTGCCAGCTCAGGATTCACCGGTGCGCAGCGAAGTTTCTATTGTAACTGCCCATTATAAGGATCTTCTCTCCAGAGCAAATGCTCTGTCGGACAGACTCTCCGGAGTTGGAGGCAGACAACGTGACTATCACGATTCCCTCGATAAGGCCAAGTCCTGGCTGAAGGAAGTTGAACCAAAGGTGAACAAAGTCATCTCCGAGCCCGTAGCGGCCGAACCTAAACAAGTCGAAGATCAGCTCAGCAAAGCCAAGGCAATGAATAATGAATTCCTGGCGAATGAAAGACTCGTGGACAATGCCAAGTCTAGCGTTGATGCCCTCCTAAGATCTCTCGATGGGCAACTCACACCTAACGAGACGAATCAACTCGAGGAACCTGTAAGAGCCCTTGAGGATAAGTACAGGCAACTGGGCAATGCTCTGGCCGACAAGTGCCAGGAACTCGATACAGCTCTCGTTCAAAGTCAGGGAGTCCAAGATGCTCTTGATGGTCTAGTCAATTGGCTCAACAACGCTGAGAGTCAGTTCAAGTGAGTAAATTCAAAAAAAGCCTTTCTAGCGCAATAAATTTTTCTTCAATGTAAATAATATAAATTGTTCTCTCTTCTTTTTCCAGAAATCTTCAACGACCGGCAAGTTTGCAGAAGGAGCGACTGGAAGAACAACAACGCGAACAGCGTGTGCTTCAAGCAGACCTGGATAGTCACCGCGCGAGTGTAGATGCTATTAGCACAAGCGCCCAGGATCTCTTGGTCAACTCCAGTAACGCGCGCGTAGCCAAACGCATTGAAGCCAAGCTTAAGGATGTTCAGAGTAGATTTGAAAAGTTAATGGACAAGTCTCTTCGCCGTGGCGAGTTCCTTGATGAGGTTTCACAGGCACTCAATGAATTCAGCAACGAGACAGCGAAGTTCGACAACTGGTACTCGCACATACTGGATGCCCTTGAGTCTAGGCAACTTTCCAAACTCGACGTCTCAGAATACGAAACCAGGATGGCTCAATTGGTACATAAACGTGACGATCAACATGCCAACTTTGATGATCTCATTCGTAATGGCAAGGCCCTACTTTCAAAGAAGGATATCACCGACGCAGCTCCGATTAGAGAGAAAATCAAGGCTCTGGAGAGCCAATGGAAGGAGCTCAATAGTCTCCTTGACGAGAAGCAACGTCTCAGCAAGTCACGTGCCGAGCAACTTAATGCGTATGAGAAGCTACGCGATCAAGTTATCGATTGGCTCAATAAAAGTGAGAACAAGGTTCAGAGACTGCAACCAGTTGCCGTTGACCTGGACAAACTCAAGAAGCAGGCTGAGGAACTCAAGCCTATACAAAAGGAATACAGAGACTATGGCGTCACGGTGGATAAAGTTAATGATCTTGGTATCGCTTACGATAGTTTACTCAAGGAACGCGGTGAGAGTCCCACCAGACGACGTGGCAGTGCGAGTCCTACGAAGAGGCCTAATGTCACCGGTCCACGTAAGCAGGAATTTCACTATAACTCGCTTCCATTGATCATGGTTTACATTTTTTAAATTGTTATCTAGCTATGGCCATCAGTCTCCTTTTCTGCATTTGATAGTCACATCTCCATCCTGACTAATTTCCTTTATTCATCGGCATCGTATAATTTTTCTTTTCCTTATTTTTTAATAGTACGTCGCACATCACAAGATGGTCGTTCGCCATCCCCCACCAAATCCTATGCAGTTCAAAGCCCAGTGTCTCCAGGTGGTAGCAGTGGATTCAGCAGCCGACGCTCTAGTCAAGATGGATTCCATTTGGAAGAACTCTCTCCTGTTCAGCAACAGCTTTCGGAGATAAATAATCGATATGGTTTATTGGGTGTCAGGTTGGCTGATAGGCAAACCGAGTTGGATAACATCAAAGATGAGCTGAGGAAGCACTTGGATAACTTGAAAACACTCTCTCAGTTCTTGGACAAGGTTTGTATTTAATCTACTGAAATGTACTCGCTGGTTTAGTTATGAAAGAATTGATTATAAATCTTATCCTTCCAGGTACAAAGACAACTACCTAAGGAGACGATTCCATCAAGCAAAGAAGATGCTGATAAGACCGCCAAGCAAATCAAGACCGTTATCGAGGAAATGTACGAAAAGCAATCTCTACTTGACAGTACAAGGACCCAGGGTCGGGATCTTGTGCGTCGCAAGAAAGGAGCCGACGGCGTTGATCGCCTGAATGATGAACTTGAAGATGTGTCTAGTAGATGGAAATCCATTTCAGACAGATGCAAGGATAGAATCAGATTCTTGGAAGATATGCGTGAATTCCACGATACTCACGAGGGTTTGAATTCCTGGTTAGGAGCTAAGGAGCGGATGCTCGGGGCTTTGGGTCCCATTTCATCGGATCCACGAATGGTCGCCAGTCAGGTTCAGCAGGTTCAGGTCTTACGTGAAGAGTTCAGAACACAACAGCCACAACTTGACCATTTGGCTGAAGTTGGTGAAAGTGTCCTGGCGAGAATTAACGTTAACTCTCCTGATGGCCAGAAGATCAATGCCAAACTTCAGAATGTTCTTGACCGATGGGCAGATCAACTTGGTCGCCTAGACGAGCGTGCCCAAAGTCTTGGGGATGCTGTCGACACTAGTCGAGAATTTGACGCCAGTCTTAATCGACTTCGTGATGCTCTTCAAGGCATATCCGACAATCTGGATGATCTTCCTCTTGACAAAGATCCTGAAGAACAGCTACGTAAAATCGAGAACCTAGAGCGACAGCTTGAAGGTCAGAGACCTCTTCTTGCCGACGCAGAAGCTGCCGGCGCTCAATTGTGCGAGGTGTTGAGTGATCCTGCGTCGAAATCTGAGATTCAGGGAAAACTCGCAGCTGTTGGAAAGCTTTACAACAATCTACAAAAGAAACTGGATCACAGGAAGGCTGAGGTTGAGGGTAATCTCCGTGACGGACGTCAATTCGAAACATCTTGCAGCAAGACCCTAGGTTGGCTCGCAGACGAACTGGGTAACATGTCTGAGAAATTGTTAGTATCCGCCGATCGTGAGATTCTGCAGCAACAGTTGGACCATCATGAGGTAAGTGCACAGGATTTGACAATTTTTGAAGTTCTGGAGTATTATATCGATGCCCGACTTTTTGATCTTTTAATTTCGATTTTTTTTTCAGCCTGTCTATCGCAACGTAATGGCCAAAGAACACGAGGTGATTATGTTACTAAACAAGGGACGTGATCTTCTGGCAAGATCACAGAAGGCAGAAAACCGTTCTCTCCAGCGAGATCTAGACAAGATGCAGTCTCAATGGGACCGACTAAAGAAGGACACCCTAGACCGCCATACAAAGTTACAAACTTGTGCAGAACACTGCAAGAAGTACTACCGTGCCCAGGACGTCTTCTTGCCATGGCTACGCCAGGCAGAAGATAAGTTGGAGGGTCTGAAACCGGCATCCTTCAAGCGCAAGGACATAGAGAAGCAACTCAAGGAACTCTCGTCCTTTAGGAACGAAGTATGGAAACGTTCTGGTGAATTTGAGAACAATAAGACCCTAGGCGAGACTTTCCTCAGTGCTTGCGACATCGATAAGGAAGTCGTTAAGAATGAACTCGGAGCTATGAAGGCGAGATGGGATAAATTGAACAATGGTAAGGGTCTCAAGTATCACCATGGAAATGACATTATCCTAACAAACTTAATTCTATTTTAGACCTTTTGGAAAGAACCCAGTCGCTGGAAGACACTGCTCGGCACTTATCGGACTTCAACGAGAATCTGCGTGATGTGCAGCACGGCTTGCAGCGGTGCGAGGATAAATTGGCATCGCACGATGCTCTTGGTGGAGCCTCTAAGGACCCCAAGCTTCTCGACCGAATAAAGGTAACAAACTTGATCCGTTGACGCGAGAAAAATCTTAATGTCAATGGTAATTCAATTTTGACTGTAATATTTGCAGAATCTACGAGAAGAAACATCAAGCCTAAAGAAGCCGCTGCAGGCTGTACGTCAACAGGCTAACGATCTGGTCCACAAAGCCAGTGAACAGGGTGTGGATGCGAGTCATCTGCAAGATGAGGTTGACAATGTCACTGACCGTATAGATGATCTCCAAGCGAAATTGGACGATCGATGCAGCGATTTGCAGAGTGCTGCCACAGCAATGGCTCAATTCAATGACCAAGTAAAGGTTCTAAGCCAGGATCTTGCTGCTGTAGAGAACGAACTTGATTCGATGAAGGCTCCTGGTCGTGATGTAAAGACCGTCCGTGGACAGCAGGAGGACGTGGGCAAGGTGATAAACAAGTTGAATAAATTGTCCGATGGCGTGGCCGACGCTGTGAGCTCTGGTGAACGCCTCGTCGACTCTGGATTTGCTCCGGATGCCGTAGCCACTCGCGATCAAGTTGAGGGACTTAAACGTCATCTTGGAAAGCTTGATGAGCGCGCGCGTAATAGGGAGGACGAACTACATGATACCTTGGACAAACTTCAAGAGTTCTATCATGCACATGCTGACGTGATGGACGATATTGCGGAGGCGAACGACCAAATTAGAAAATTAAAACCCGTCGGTTCGGAAGTCGACTCCATCAGAGCTCAGCAGGATGACTTCAGAGCCCTGAAAACTGGCAAGATTGAACCAATTGGTCATGCTGTTGATGAATGCAATCGGCTGGGACAGGTACTGGTTCAAAGTGCTGCGCGGGATGTTAACACTGGAAGTATTGAGAAGGATCTTGACAAGATGAATGAGAAATGGAACGATCTTAAGGACAGAGTGAGTATTTACTGGAAGCCATATAACTTTGTAACTGCTTTAAAAAAAAAAAAATTAAATACGTAATGAAATTTTGTTTCAGCTTAATGAGAGGGACAGAAAGTTGGACGTCGGACTTCTTCAGTCTGGCAAATTCCAGGAAGCCTTGGACGGCTTGGAAAAGTGGTTGGCCGATACCGAAGAGATGGTTGCTAACCAAAAACCACCCTCGTCAGACTATAAGGTTGTGAAGGCACAGCTACAGGAACAAAAGTTTCTGCGTAAAATGCTGATGGATAGACAGAATTCCATGTCCTCCCTGTTCAATATGGGACAGGAAGTTGCTGCTGGTGCTGAGCCAAAGGAACGTAAAGCTATTGAGAAGCAACTGAAGGACCTTATGGGCAGATTTGACAAACTTAGCGAAGGTGCCGCGGAGAGGATGGATGCGCTTGAACAAGCAATGGCTGTCGCGAAGGAATTCCAGGAGAAGTTGTTGCCTCTTGCTATTTGGTTAGACAGAACTGAAAAACGAGTGAAGGATATGGAACTGGTACCAACCGATGAAGAAAAGATTCAGCAACGTGTTTCTGAACACGACGTGCTTCACGACGATATCCTTTCGAAGAAGGTCGACTTTAGTGAATTGACAGAAATCGCCAGTCAGTTAATGGGATTGGTAGGAGAGGAGGAAGCTGCAATCCTCGCTGACAAACTTCAGGATGCGGCTGAAAGATACGCTAGTCTTGTTGAACGTTCTGAAGCTCTTGGAGCTCTTCTTCAACGCTCGAGACAAGGACTAAGACACCTCGTGCTAAGCTACCAGGATCTGCAGGCATGGATGGAGAGCATGGAAGTGCGACTTTCCAAATACCGAATCTTGGCCGTACATACGGAACGGCTTCTGCAACAAATGGAAGATCTGGCCGACTTGACTGAAGAGGTTAGCGCTCGTCAGACCGAGGTTGACTCTACGACGGATTCAGGGCTCGAGTTGATGAAGCACATCTCAAGCGATGAAGCATTACAGCTAAAGGATAAGCTGGATTCGTTGCAAAGACGATTCAATGACCTAGTGACAAGAGGTTCCGAGTTGCTTAAACATGCTCAGGAAGCTCTACCACTGGTTCAGCAATTCCATGACAATCATAATCGTCTCATGGACTGGATGCAGGGTGCTGAGTCAGCTCTACAATCTGCCGAACCTCGCGAGGATGAGATCATCCGTCTCGAAATGGAAATATCAGAGTACCGTCCCGTCTTGGAGAAAATCAACACCGTCGGTCCACAACTGTGCCAGATTTCTCCTGGGGAAGGCGCCGCGACGATCGAAGGTCTCGTCAGTCGCGACAACCGACGTTTCGACGCTATCGCCGAGCAAATTCAGCGCAAGGCTGAAAGAATCCAACTAAGCAAGCAGCGTTCTTTGGAAGTGATCGGTGACATCGATGAACTCCTTGACTGGTTCAGGGAAGTTGACAATCAGCTACGAGAGGCAGAGCCACCAAGCAGTGAACCTGAGATTATCCGTGTGCAGCTCAAGGAACACAAGGCTCTTAACGATGACATCTCTAGCCAGAAAGGCCGCGTTCGCGACGTCATCTCTACGGCCAAGAAGGTCATTCGCGAGAACGCCCAACATGAGGATACTTCAACGATCCGAGATAAGATGGAAGAACTACGTGAGAGTATGGAAATCGTATCAGGACTGTCTTCTGATCGACTGGGTGCCCTAGAGCAAGCACTGCCTTTGGCAGAGCATCTACGCGACACCCATGCGGGCCTCGTCAGCTGGCTCGAGGAAGCTGAACAACAGATTGCCATGCTGCCAATGCCAGCTCTTCGCCCTGACCTTATCGTTACCCAGCAGGATAAGAACGAGCTCCTGATGCAGAGCATTAACGAACACAAACCTCTCGTGGAGAAGCTCAACAAGACCGGCGAAGCTCTCGCACGCCTCTGCAACGACGAGGAAGCTGCTAAGGTGCAGGAAATTCTTGATAATGATAACGCAAGATATGCTGCCCTTCGGGCTGAACTACGCGCTCGACAACAGGCACTGGAACAAGCCCTCCAGGAATCCTCACAGTTCTCTGATAAACTTGAAGGTATGCTCCGCGCTCTATCTTCAACTGCTGATCAGGTAAATGGCGCAGAACCCGTAAGTGCTCATCCGCCTCGGCTACGCGACCAGATGGAAGACAACGCTGCTCTCGCAGACGACCTGGCTCAACGTTCTGAAGCCTACGCGGCCGTGAAGAAAGCTGCTGATGATGTTATCAGCAAAGCCGGCAACAGAGCAGATCCTGCAGTAAAGGACATTAAGAGGAAACTTGATAAGCTGAATAAACTATGGGCCGAGGTACAGAAAGCAACCACAGACCGGGGTCTTACCCTGGACGATACCCTCGCCTGCGCCGAGAAGTTCTGGTCAGAACTTAACGGTGTAATGGCTACACTTCGGGAGCTTCAGGATGCTCTAGCAGGACAGGCACCGCCAGCAGTTCAACCAGCTGCTATTCAGCAACAGCAAGTCGCTCTGCAAGAAATCCGTCAGGAAATCGACCAGACGAAACCGGACGTGGAGCAAGTGCGAGCTTCCGGTCACGAACTGATGGGTCTCTGTGGCGAACCAGACAAACCGGAAGTTCGCAAGCACATCGAGGACCTGGATCAGGCCTGGGACAACGTAACGGCCTTGTATGCAAGGCGAGAGGAGAACCTCATCGACGCAATGGAAAAAGCCATGGAGTTCCACGAGACCTTGCAGAACCTCCTCGAGTTCCTCGAGGAGGCCGAGGACAAGTTCGCTGGCATGGGCGCTCTGGGTAGTGACATCGACGAGGTCAAACTGCAGATCAAACAGTTGTCCAACTTCAAGGCTGAGGTCGATCCACACATGGTCAAGGTCGAAGCCCTTAACAGGTAATCTTTTCTCTTCTGTTTTTTTGCTGTCCCCCGATGATGACCATCATCTTTGTTACCACCGTAATCATCGTAAATCGAGATTCATTCATCACATAGGCCCTTTCATCCAGTATCAACCTTACTGGCAGTACCAACGATAGATCTCAAGAACGATAATTTCTCGCAGAGTTCTAATATCTAATGATGAAATTCTAATCAGTCTTTCTTTTTCCTATGCTGGGTCCTGAACACACGTGCAGGAGTCTGACAAGGCAAGTCGAGCCCTCTCCGTGTTGTCGCAGTAGTTAGAGAGCATGGCTTCTACATGGTGCAATTATTATAAATGACTGTCGTATCACAATGTTACGCATCGCTCATGCGGCATCTAAGCATAACTTTCCTAACGGACGAGGTGTGTCTCCACCTTCGTCCTCCTCATCCTAGTCCTCTATCGCGCATGCAACTCGTATTGTCAGCTACGTATTACGTAGAGTACGAGGAAGCGAGGCTAGTCCCTTATTATTGGTCAGTTGCTTAATTCGCAGTTACCAGTTGGCAGGTAGCAGTTGGATCATAACATTTCGTGGCATCGGCCCCATCCTTTTGCTCCCTCGATCTCTCTTAGAGAGTATCAAATTTGGCCAAAAGAGTCACACTGACTCAAACAATCAATCAGCTAATCTCTCCTGCCTGGATTACTCTTATTCTCGCTAGCTCGTTCTGTGATAACGAGTAAAACTTCAGAGAGCTGAGTCTTCGAGGGGAGAACGAGTGGCGGCACGATGCTATTATATTTTATCATTTTTGTACGAAGTTATATGCTATTACTGTGTATTAATTTTGTGCGGTGGTTGCTTGATAGGCAAGCGGCAGAACTTACGGAGAGGACATCGTCAGAGCAGGCAGCGGCTATTAAGGAACCATTGGGCGCCGTCAATCGTCGCTGGGATGGATTATTGCGAGGCGTTGTCGAGAGACAGAGACTTCTGGAGAACGCATTGCTGCGACTTGGACAGTTCCAACACGCATTAGATGAATTACTCGTTTGGATTGAGAAGACAGACAAGACTTTGGATGAACTGAAGCCAGTAGCTGGTGATCCTCAGGTGATTGAGGTCGAGCTGGCTAAATTGAAGGTGCTCGTAAACGACATCCAGGCGCATCAGACCAGCGTCGATACACTCAACGATGCTGGCAGACAACTCATAGAGGATGGCAAAGGAAGCGCAGAGGCCTCGACCACTGCCGAAAAATTGGGTACTCTGAATCGACGCTGGCGAGATCTTCTGCAACGTGCAGCTGATCGACAACGCGAACTCGAGGATGCGCTGCGGGAGGCTCAATCCTTCACTGCAGAAATTCAAGATCTTCTGTCTTGGTTGGGTGACGTGGACAATACCATTGTCGCTTCAAAGCCTGTAGGCGGTCTTCCGGAAACTGCATCCGAGCAGCTAGAGCGCTTCATGGAAGTCTACAATGAACTTGAACAAAATCGTCCAAAGGTCGAGACAGTTCTTCAACAGGGCCAAGAATATTTAAAGCGTGCTGGTACCGGAAGTGCTGGTTCACTCAATCATAATCTACGTAGCCTGAAGCAACGCTGGGACAGTGTCACTGGTCGCGCAAGTGACAAGAAGATCAAGCTGGAAATCGCCCTGAGAGAAGCCACGGAATTCCACGATGCTCTCCAGGCCTTTGTTGATTGGTTGACAAACGCGGAGAAGATCCTGACCAACCTTAAACCGGTATCACGCGTCATGGAGACCATTCTCGGTCAGATCGAGGAACACAAGGCCTTCCAGAAGGATGTGGGCGTCCACCGTGAGACCATGCTTAACCTTGATAAAAAGGGTACACATCTGAAATACTTTTCGCAGAAACAGGACGTCATATTAATAAAGAATCTGCTGATCAGCGTGCAGCACCGCTGGGAACGCGTCGTTTCTAAGTCAGCAGAGAGGACGCGTGCCCTCGACCATGGTTACAAGGAGGCACGTGAGTTCCATGATTCCTGGTCTGCTCTCATCAGTTGGCTGGATGATACTGAAAAGAGCTTAGACGAAGTTGCTGCCGATGGCCTCGGTGGCAATGATCCTGAGAGGATTAAGTCACGTCTAAATAAGCACCGTGAGGTTCAGAAGGCTTTGGGCGCGAAGCAAGCTACCTACGATAGTACTATGAAGTCTGGCAAAGCCCTGAAGGATAAGGCACCCAAGCCCGATGAGCCCGTCCTAAAGGACCTCCTCGACGAGCTCAAGAACAAATGGACTCGCGTCTGCGCCAAGAGCGTTGACCGTCAACGGAAGCTTGAGGAAGCCCTTCTCTTCTCTGGACAGTTTAAGGACGCCATTCAAGCTCTTCTTGAATGGCTCCGGAAGACTGAGAGGAATCTGGCCAATACTGGCCCTCTTCATGGTGACCTCGATACCGTGACCAACCTTATGGAACAACATAAATCTTTCGAACGTGACCTCGAATCTCGAGCCAATCAAATGGGCTCAGTGACAAAAACAGGGAGAGAACTCGAATCGAAGGCTGCAACTCCTCAAGATGCGTCTACGATACGTTCACAGTTGAACGAGGTTAGCACTCTCTGGGAAAAGGTTAGTCGACTATCCTCAGCGAAGAGCGCTCGTCTCGAGGAAGCTCTTCGCGAGGCCGAACGTCTTCACAAGGCAGTTCACGTGCTGCTCGAATGGCTCGGTGATGCTGAAATGAAGCTCCGCTTCGCTGGACAATTACCGGAAGATGAGCAAGAGAGTCGTAACCAGCTGATCGAACACGAGAAGTTCTTGCGTGAGCTCGCTTCCAAGGAAATTGAGAAAGACAGTACCCTGGAACTTGCTCACGTCATTCTTGCCAAAGCTCATCCAGATGGCGCAGCTGTGATTAAACACTGGATCACAATAATCCAATCTAGATGGGACGAGGTTTCGACCTGGGGTCACCAGCGAAACCAGCGACTTGAGAAGCACATGCGAGGTCTTCAGGTAAATATCATTAGCCTCATCCTAATTAATGCAGCCCTTTAATCCTTTAGACCTACAGTATGCGTTCATCTATTTTTTCCACACATTCAGGACCTCGATAATCTCCTCGAGGAGTTACTCGCCTGGCTCGAGGGTCTCGAAAACACCTTGAAAGCCCTGGAGGCTGAACCTCTACCAGACGATCGTGTTGCTCTGGAGGAGCTTATTGTTGACCATCGTGAATTCATGGAGAATACAAGTCGCAGACAGAACGAGGTCGACCGTGTTTGCAAGGCCAGACAGGCCAAGCCACCCCTCAAGGACGCTCGCAAAATGTCCAAACCGAAGCCACCCCTTTCATCGGCATCTGCGTACGTCTATTTACCTTGTTCACTGCAATCTAACCCATCCCGTACTATGTTCTTTCTTTTCTATCTACCTATCTAACTACTGTTATCATAGTCCAAGCTAACGACTCCAAGCACACTGCCTTGCAAACAAGAATATTTTCAGACTGACTGCAGATAACAAGGAATTGGTAATACCAGTTTGAATTTGCTTGTTGCTACTCCCATTTTCTCCTCTTCCCTTCTTCATTCTTTATTTTCTCTCTTATTTTATTTGTCCTCTTAAGCTTATGTATTTCAAGGACTATTGATGCGTGTCTCATGTGTGCTCTCTGTGTTCTGCGTGTGCATTCTGCATCACTCACGCGTTTCTTTTCGCATGTTTCATTAATATAACGGACAACAGTAAGGATCATCATCATCATCAAGAGCACAATCACGAGTACTCTCCACTGCGCAAGCAAAGGTGCGTCCTCATTCTCTCTTTATTTTACACCGTCTTTTACTCTTCATGTGACTTCTTTTGATTTACCTGTAATCCCTTCTTTCTCCTTTGATCTCTTCATTTGTTTCTTTACCTTTCAAATACTCATCACTTGTCACATTGTCATGTGTTTAACGTTCAATGTTTGTCGCATTCGTTGCTGTCCAGTTTCAAAGGAAGCCGAGATCTGTCCCAAGCATCCCGACGTGGAAGGTATTAATACATTTTTCTTGCCTTGTGCTTTCTTTATCTTTATAATTAATGCTAGCAACACTGGCAAGACCAACAACGCACATTGCAAACGTGTTAACAAGACTTATGTGCACCATACTTGCATTACCAGTGTAGCTTCTCACTAAAAATTTTGATTTGATCCAAAAACTTGTATGATTTTTGAAAATTCCACCAAGTTGTTTTGAGCTTCATATCAGTGTAGATAAGTCTTTCCAGAGACATACTTAAATTGATCGAAAGGACCGAAGAAGTAGAGAGATAAAGCAGAGAGAGTAAAGTTGAGTAGAGAGTGTTGAGTGACGTGAGGCATGTTCTTGTTTAGCCGAGCCAGCCCGGGTCGTGACAGAACGCCAGACTCTTCGTTGCCGCACATCGGGCCACGCTTCCCGCCTAAAGGAAGGTTCGTCACCCCCATCTTTCAATCACACTCTTGTTCACTTTCCTTTTCTACAGATCAGATCGACCTGATCGACCTGATCGACATGCCCGTCGGTTGCGCGGTTACTCGGTCTGTCCAATTTATTTTGTCCATGGTTGAGGAAAGTTAATTGTGCTTTATTGGAAGAATTTTATTGGTTTAAGGTGAACGCTGGATTCTTCTATCTCATTCTCTCATTGTTACAACTTCGGCTTTGGGACTTTTGGCAAAAAGCCTTAGGACGATGAGACGAAATATATATGCATACGCATTTGTTGCTCGCGTAACGTGAAATCGTGTAATCGTGCAATCGCTCTTCGAAAATGATATTAAAATTGTGTTAGGATCGAGGCTCAATCACTGAGTTTAATTATTTAATGTATAAACAGCAAAGGAGCAGAGCCAGAATTCCGTAGTCCGAGGGTGAAACTCCTCTGGGACAGATGGCGCAACGTCTGGATGCTCGCCTGGGAGCGACAACGACGACTCCAGGACAAGTACAATTACATACAGGAACTTGATCGTGTCGCAAACTTCAGTTGGGAAGATTGGCGCAAGAGGGTAAGCTTACATTCTTTTATTTTTGATGACTGTATTCTTTATAAAAAACATTCTCAACGCCGTTTTTAAACAGTTCTTGAAGTTCATGAACCACAAGAAGTCGCGACTAACAGATCTCTTCAGGAAGATGGACAAGAACAACGACGGATCGATACCACGAGAAGACTTTATTCAAGGAATCATGAATACCAGTGAGTAGAATTGAAAATAGTTGAAATTAAAAAATGGTATCTGGTCACCCTCTGTAATTATTTAAATCTTTTTAGAATTCGAAACATCTCGACTCGAGATGGGTGCAGTGGCCGATCTCTTCGATCGTCACGGTGAGGGTCTGATCGATTGGAAGGAGTTCATCGCCGCCCTTAGACCCGATTGGGAAGAGCGTCGTACCTACCATGACACTGATAAGATACACGACGAGGTCAAACGACTCGTGATGCTCTGCACTTGCAGGCAGAAGTTCCGCGTGTTCCAGGTTGGCGAAGGAAAATACAGGGTAGGTAGAGCGGATCATCCGGAACTTATATACTTTTTTAGTGGATCATGTCCTAGGAAAACTTAGTAATTCTATTCCTTATGTAGTTCGGCGACAGCCAGAAGCTTCGTCTCGTTCGAATTCTTCGCTCTACCGTGATGGTCAGAGTGGGTGGTGGCTGGGTAGCTCTGGATGAATTCCTCCTCAAGAACGACCCCTGCCGCGGTAAGTTTCTCCACTCGTTGATCTTCTATTCTAATTTAGTAAATAATTTTATCAAACTGGGAAAACGATCTTCGCATATGGAGACCTGGGCAGATTTAGATATTTCAAAATATATCAGGATACACATTTGCTATCCTGATTTCTTTGGATTATCTTATAAACTCCCTCCAGTCTCCCTGTGATCAAGTGGATCTTTCCCGATTATAATTAATAAGATTGCGGTTTCATAGAAAGAAGTTTCAACTGATGATAGAGTGTGCGTTCGCGTCGTTGCTTCAAGTTCCCATAGAAAAGCATTAAAAATTAATTCCTTTGATCTAGCTCTGTGAAATTGTTAATTATCAGACGATGACGAATGTAAAGACTGATTTAATCGAAGAATCTCCCCTGCAATAAGAGGCAGCTTAACGTTAATGTTTATTTCTACCTTTAATTAAGCGCGATCAAACGATTTTCATTTGTTATTAATCAAACCGTTTCGTTGTCTTCACCTCCGACAGTGATTTATACGAGTTTTCTCTGTCTGTTATACTTTTTATCACCCTTCACGTTCATCGGCATTTGTGTTTAGTCCCTTGTCTCGACGGTTCAACTAAACTACATATTGCATAGAAACGCACGCAACATTGATCGCTCTAACCATTCTCACGCCGTTAATCTAATTTCATTGACGTTATTGTTTATGCCAATGTGTTGCGATGAAAATCCACCGTGGCGCTACGTGCTGTGTGACTAAATGTCCTAACCGTCTGATCTCAGCTCCTGAGGCGAAATAACGAATAATAGTAGCATTTATGCCGGGAGCGTCAAATCGCTCTTAACGTGACTACGAATTCTAACAAAGAGACAAAAAAAAGTGATGTCCGCTATATTTTGCTTTGCTTAGTTGCTAGTTTCACACTTAGACTTTCCTCTCCTGTCTTCTTCTATATAATCTTCCTCACTAATTCTCTCTATTAATCTCTCTCGTCAGTCTCCATTGTTCACTGCCAAATAAGAAGTCACCGGCAGTGTTTAATGAAATTCTGAAAACTCTAGTAGCCACTGATTATTGATAAATTGTGATAATATTTCAAAAGAGGTCTTATTTTATTTTCTATTTTCATTCCACGCTTCGCTGTCGTTCCACTGTCATCGTTTTGTTTCCTTTTCAAGTCTCCGAAGTCTCTTTTGGAATATCGTCACTCATAGTATAATAGTAGTTAGCCGATGATACTTGTGTCTATTGATCCTGTACTAAACTTAACTTTATTGCCTTTTTTCACTTCCATTCTCCTTTCCCATCCACAAACACACGCCTGTTACTCCGAAATGGAACGCGGTTTACGTTTATCTCTGTTTGCGCCTTTATGTGTTACATCAATGATTCAACATTATCATCCCGCTTCGTCCCACTCGATAAACTCCGCTTGCGAGTCGATCGTCATTTCCCATTAATTCACTACTGAAGTCTTCCTAATGCCAATACCGGATCCTAACAAGCCGGAGCAGCACGAGGGCTGGTGTCCGCTCGGTAAGGCTGCTTCAGTCATCTCACGATTAGTCACATATCTACAGATATACATACATATCTTTTCTCATAACTTCGTCTTCTTATGTCTTACGTGAACCAATTGGTACCCGGATGACCTCAGACTCTTGAAAATTGCAACCATAACTAACGACGATTAACCTATTTTCATATCTGACGCATATGCCTTTACAGCATCCTGGACCATCTTCTATGTTATTTCATGCATATACTATGTATATCTGTAGCCACCGTCAGCCGTGTTTCTTTTCATGCGTTGCATGCAGCACATTAACGTTCATCGTCAGAGCTGTATTTCATTTGTGTCAGTTTCTTTGTTTTCCTTATAGACATTTTATCAGGGATTCTACTTCACGGAACGCACCCTGGATCGGTGGAATTTACGTTTTAAAAAATAGAATCGATCGGTCGTAATTAATGAATTCATCATATTTACCATCATTCTTATTCGCCGTTCGGTAGGCTCAAGGTAGTAGAGGGTTAAGATTTTTTTTACTTAGGTCTATATGCGGAGCAGCGCGATTCTCTGTTCGACCAACGGTATGGTGTTTTGGGAGCTTGATTTTCCTTTTTTTTTTTTTTTTAATTCACTTAACCATACTTTATTTATTGTTAGTTTTTGGCATGGTGGTTGGCGTTTGTACTGGATCGATGTGGCGACTTTTTTTTTTTTTTTTAATTTTTTTTCTCCCATCGCTCGTACCTTCTAGTTACCGTTTGTAACGTGAAACAACAATCCGAATCGGAAGTTAATTATATTTTCTTAATTCATACATAGAATGCCACTGCCGATCTGTTTCACGTTTCAAACTTTGATATAATGTAGCATTATAGTATTGCCTCTTACCTCCGGTACACGTTACTCGGTGTCCGGTTCTTGGTGCTCTTTGCTTAGAGTGTAATACAGTGTAATATATAGAGAAGAATTGTGCTAAATTTTGCGAGAACTCCAAATGGTTGTATATTGTATTACACGCTGACGCAGTGGCCGCCACTGGACCGTTGTATGTCACATCGATTATTCGTATTTATTTATGCCGCATTACATTTGTTCTTGTACAGGACTGTGAAGTTCAAAAATATCAGTCAGATTTGACAGTCGTCAAAGCTCTGTCTCGTAGGTTTGGTCTTAACAGAGTCCTGTACACGCAATACGTTCTTTGATCCAATCTAAAGACGTTGTTTTCTTTTTCTTTTTTTTTTTTCATTCCCAACGACACGCACACAAACGCCACACCAACACGATTACATATACATGACATATTTATGCCTGCACGCACATACCTATAATATTTCTGTCACACAAACACACACACACACACAAAATTTCACGTGACAATCGCTTCGTCTTTCTGCTCCTTCACGAATTTTTTTTTTCCGTTTTTCCGCACAATTGAAATATCCGCTGAAAATCACTAATCCGCATGCCTCGATATTGTACATCTGTAAAAAAAATGGAATTTGTACCGCTATTACCGAATCTCCATTCATCGTCCTTGTCCCGAATCAACGAAATCCCCATAATATTTTCTTTGATTTGGCGACTTTTTTTTTTTATTTCTTTCTCCTCCTCCGTCACATACAAAAACATAAAAACAAAATCCACACTGCCACTCTCTGTACAAAACCAAATACCCTCATACATGAGAACATCCGTTTCCTCATCTGTAAATCCCATAACGCCTCTCCCACTAACTGCGTGCACGCAACACACTGTAGCCAAGGGAAGAACGAATATTGAGCTGCGGGAACAATTCATATTGGCGGATGGCGTCAGCCAGACTATGACGGCGTTCAGGTCCAAACCGAGCCCGACCTCGACCCTGCAACGTACGCCAACGTCTTCCGCAGGCCCGATCACGAAGGTAATCTTAGGTTCATGGAACGAACGAACGAACGAACGAACGAGAGAACGAAGGCGCAGCCAGATAAATGGATAAACGGACGGACGGACGGAGACTGACTCGTGGACCAAAAATATCGGCAAGGATTACAGGCGTTTCTGACGATCAGCTTCTCTGTCACTCTTCTTCCTCCGGCACTCCTGACCTTGGCTCTTGGACACAGTTCACTTCCCATTAAATCCACTTCCTCTTATCGCTCATCCACTTTCGATCGCTGTACGTACATACCCAGTAGTGGAGATTGGCTCTCGTTCATTCGTACGTTCGCTTTCGCTAAAGTCAAGAATTTCACGAGGAGAACAAATGGACCGTATGAGATTGTGAGATCTTGCAACGATAATACCTTGGTAAGTAGGAATAGAGTAGTGGGAGAGCAGTAGGCAGGGTGAAGAGATGCTCCAAGGAGATGGTGGGGTTGTACATTCGGTAGACGTAGATGATGGATGATGGATCCCTGGCACAAGGATTTATTCAATATGGCGGATAGACCCGTCTCTCTCCTCTTGGAGTTTACCCGATTGTGTGTTTTGCTGGCATGGGCACGATTATCCCTTTCACGTATCACAACACTCTTTTAGCACGCACGAGCAACCCTTTTACTTTCAGTTTCAAGTAGGCACGCTTCTTCTCCTCGGTTATTGTCAGCGACGACGAGTCACGATCACCACGCTATCTCGTCACAGTCACGATATGGAAATGGTTCTTGTAGATCAGTAAGAATGACGTAGCGGCAATCGTAACGACTATTCGAAAACTGTGTATGCCTTAACCTCAGGAGGTGCGATTTAAGGAGAGAACGACACCCCGAGCTGACTTCGTCTCTCTTTTGAGCGTTTGCTCGAGTTCTTGTGGAAGGACGGCAGGTAGCAGCACAGTCGACTCGTTCTGCCTTGGATTTTCCCATTATAATTGTCACTGTCCATTTTTAGGTTATTCTACAGTGTTTTTCTTGATTAGCATATATACCTACGCAAGGCCAGCCGTCCTTCCTACAATTTTCCAGAAACATATTGTTGGTCAACGCTGAGCTACCTCGGTGGCAACGAAACGCATTGGCTGTATTATTTCGTGTCTGCGCTGAGCAGACGAGATCCTCAGGCAGTTTATATCTAAACTTTTGGTTTATGGTACAGCGGAGGAGTTTATGAACCAGCTGATGCCGATATTTGAGAGTTTGAGGCAAAAGGAGGACCTTCCGTGCTCGTATCCTCTCCACATGCACGCCCCCTCTTACCACTGGGTAAATAACTCATTCTTTCTGCTCTTGTCATCGTTATCGCGATGACCAGTATTATTATTATTATTATTATTTTATTGTTCGTTTTTGGTTTTACGTTCTCGTTGTTTTGCGTTGCCCTTATTGTCGCACGTCGAGTGTGCCTGCGCGTGTTTGATGTGCGTGTTCATGTACAGTAGACCGGATGACGTAAGGATGACTTTGGTGACGATGGGGGAAAGGAAGTTTGAAATAGCTTTTCATCTCTCCTCTTCCCTCTTTGCAGAAACAAAAGTCATTGTCAGTAGGTATACGGCTCCAGTATGGCAGCAATAGTTAATGTCAATGTAGAGTAACACACGAATTCCCCACACAAACCATACCTGACTGTGATTCACCAACATCTACAACCTACCCTTATCCTGTTTTTTTTTTTTACAAAATTTTCTTTCCAGTTCTCCGCTTTTGTTTCCTTTGATTTCATTGGACGATTCATTTTGAATGCCTCGAAATTCTAGTGGGCCCAACTCGTGTCAATTTTTCTGTAAAATGTCACTTCTAAGCCTCGTGCATGAATGGACATTGGAAGTCTTATGGTGTCGGGCTCCTCTTAGCCCTTCAGCCGGTCCTGCCCTCCAGACTCTAATTCACCCCTTACACACTTTAATATTTACCCTATACTTATTAACTTGGATACATACTCGTATAGTTATAGATACCACTGTAATCTATCTACTATATGTATTTCCGGCTTAGAAACTATAAGCAATCGTAGTTTTCTGAACGAACATAATACATGTCATATGTTGATTGATGCGTGCATAGTGGCGTTGATTGGAGACACTTCGAATCACCATAAGCTACTGTATCTCTCCCAACTCCTTGTGGTAAGTTTGCATGGACCTTATGGAAACAGTTGCTTAATTATTGTGGTTGACGAGATAGATTATTCCTACAGTCTGCGATAGAGAAATGAACGTACTAAATGGATAGAGATGAACGACTGTGGGCATTAATGCATGATCGAATGAACGATCGAATGAATTGAGGGGTAATTGAGAAATAAAGTCCGTCAAGTTCAATTTCCATGAGACTTTAAAGTCGTTTAGGACGATTTATTAAACCGCGCGTCTTGGGTCGTATTTTCAAAGTACAATAGAATTTTCTGAGGCTAATATCGATTGGCAGGAGCAGTGGGTACGTAATTTATTTTGTTTCACTTTACTGCCATACTAATTATATATAATTGAAGTATGGCTTCTGCACTCTTTGTGCACTTGCAGTAAAATACTTGTCTTTGGATTCAGGTAAAACTCGAAGATAAGGGTGATACTAGTGTCAGCAGCAGCCATACTTCATTTCTTTATCTTATTAGTTACTGAAAGCCCAGGAACAATTTGATTTATCGATCAATTCTCGTAGGTGAGAGAACGCAGTGTACGCAGCGTACCCATGGGTGGACAAACGAGGGCATCGCGTTCCTCTCTCAGTGCCGGAACACCTGACAGTCTCAGCGACAACGAGGGTTCCTTCAGGTTGTCTGCAAGAAAGACAAGCACTCCATATAAAAGCTCTTTGACTCCTGGTAAGAATAATTTTTTATTCAGTTTACTTGATATCTGGCTGAACAGTAATTCCAATACTTCATCCTCCTCTTCTCTGTCTCTAGGTGGAAGCCGTCCTTCGAGTAGACCTGCTTCCAGACCAGCTTCCCGACCAGCTTCAAGGCCTACCAGTAGACCAAGCAGCAGACCAGCTTCCAGGCAGGGTAGCAAACCTCCGAGCCGTTATGGTTCCAATCAGTCCCTCGATAATACCGGTAATTTAACTTTTGTTTTTTGATTTAATAAAGCATCGGTTGACGAAAATTCTCTTGAATCATCTTAAACAATGCCCTTTGACCTTTTTCATAGATGAAGCTGGGACTCCGAGTCGCATCCCACGGCGAACCATTGGTGGTACCAGTGGCAACACCCCGACCTCCAGTCGACACAACAGCATTTCGGGTACCAGACTTGGAGCCCCGGTTAACGGATCTAGTTCAAGGCCACGCACCCCTACTGGCACTGTCAGCGCGTCCAAGGGACTGTCCAACAGGTGTGTGTTTGCTTGATTTTAATTTTCATTCTTTTAGTACTTCCTGTGCTCCTGACCACTGGAATTCCTAGTCTTATACATCTTGGATGGAAGAGTTCTGATTCGATCGAAGAATACTAACTATGTCGCTCCAATTGCATTGATTGCGTTAACTGCATTAATTCCATTAGCCGCGTTACAACTGCATTAATTTCTAACTGCATATGCATTTGTTTATCTACGCGATTATATTTTATCTTTCTCTCTCTGATTATCCTTTCTATTATCCTTACCACTACTTTAGCCGTACTGATTTTAATATTCGCCGATAATAATTCAGATCAGAGTATCTGATAAGGATGCGTCGACCATTACTTGCTGCTATAGAAAAGTAATTTTAAAAATTTAACGCCAATTAACCGCCGACATAATACCCGTTTTTAGGTTTGGTTCAATCGTTAATCGGGCCTCGAGCATACCAACCCTGACCGATGTCGGAACAGTGACTAGGTAAAGGAAAATTAACAATCATTAGTTGCTTATCGGCCTGTACATTGAGCTTAACGAAAAGGTGGTGGTTCGGTTGTATAATATGATTCGTCAAAACTTAGTATAAGGTCTACCAGGTTTAGCAGGAAGTCCAATAATGGTGTTCCTAAATTTATTCTGAAAACATCATTTGTAAATAATTGGTAACTGGGAAGGCATGAAACATCCTGGCGATTGTTGGTCGACATTGCTGTCAATGGTGACAATTATAGTGGGTGGTTATCGAATAATGATATTCTGATAAATCATCCCTCCCAATGATTCCTCCTGTTTTCTAAAGTGTGTGTCAATATCGCGATGTCTTTTACGAATCTTGTTGCTACTCTATCCAAATGCCAAATACTCTGTCTTTCTCATGCTGCTGTTGGTGATGGTGATGTTGATATTGATGGGGATGACGATGGTGATGGAATTGTCAACGGTTTAGCCGCTCTAGGATTCCGGTGTACGTTGGACCGGAAATAAAATCCCCTCAATCTACAACAAGCAATATTTCAACTCACTCGACACAAAGCAACAATTCTACCATTTCTACCGATTCTACTGGGTATGCACGACTTCCGGCTTACTTATCGTGTGCAGCGTCAGCCCTTTTTCAATATCCTTGCTGTTTATTTTATCGTCGAGTGTTCTCAGGCCATCGTACCTCTAAGCCAACAGATCTTTCTGTTGCTTTTCTTTTTTGAGTATGTGCTAAACCCCTTTGTGTGATGCATGCTGCATGTACTTGCCAACACTTGGTACATAGCATAACGATACAAGTGATCAATATTTATATAAGATAGTTGGACAATTAATAACAACGATTAGGTTTACAGCTTTGAACGAGATAATTTTGATTAGAAAAAAACAAACGTATACAATGCTTTATTTTCATTTGTATAGAATTTAAACAAATTTTACTTTCGCTTGATGCTTCTTGTCTTAAAGCTCTTTGGCACTAACCATGTATCTTCGCAATGCTAGGAGCAGCTCCGTGTGCACACGTTCGGACACTAACATCCCATCAGCTGTCAAGCAATCAGCTAGGTAATTTTCGTTTGTGTCTCATCTTTCTCTTCTTCAGCCTCAACCATTGTCGATACCTTCTACGTGGTAGCACGATGAAACATTGAGTAATGCGAGAAAATAGAGGAAAAAGAGAAAGAATGAGGGAAAAACAATGTAATTTCTCACGAAAGCTTAACCGTGATTAATCCATCTAATTTATTCTTTATTTAATTTCCTTGAACTCCAGGACTAGAACGCCGTCCAGTGGATCCAGCACGCCACTACCGCCATCTTCGAAACTCTCGAGGAAGCCTTCTGGAGCCTCCGACACTTCCGTCTCAGGGACGACACCAACTACTCGCAAGGGGAAGCCAACCCCTATCGATCAAAGAGCTCCTTTCCGGCTCTAACCGGAAGTGGTTGAAGCTCTTATCGCTCAACCGAGCAGTCGTGGTCTTTGGCTTTTTGACAAGAATAAATTTATAAGAGTATCGCCGAATATCATTGAGCTCTTATGCAGCTCAACGCATAAAGCATAGTAATGTCAAACGCTCTTTCATCGAGGAAACGTATAAACGTGAGTCCGCCGGAACTCACGTAACGAGACGAGGTTCCCTTCTGCACTATAAAAAGTCAACACAATGAAATCGCGCAGGATCCATCCGATCATTTTCAAATGAGATTTTATGTTCGCGGTACGAATCACATGCAACAGGGTCTTTCTCAGTCGCAGCCAGGCGCAGTCAGTTGCAGTGAAAAAAAAAAAAAAAAAAAAAAAAAGAAAAGACAATTCACAAGGAATTTACACGGCAAAGACTTACCTATTGTATCGAGAAGAAAACTAACCTGATAATTATTAATACAATTAATTAATGCCCCGTCCCAGGCGTTCGTTTAAGTTTTTATAGATCCTAATATATCAGCACATATTATACGCGTGTTCATGGAAGATTGTTTGACGGCGTTTTTATTGTTTTTCGTACTTTAACTTTCCTTTATCTCTGGCTTCTCTAAGAAAGCCACCCGCCTGTCGTCTTTTTACGAGAAGCTCCGTAAGCATTATTACACGAGTGCAATTATGCAAATCAAAGATGTATAGCTTTTGTTTTCGTTTCTGAAATTCCTGCCTTCCTGGGGATAACCATGAAAGTAAAGAAGTTGTCCCTAGCTACACAAAATAAGAACGTAAAAAGCGTTTCCTTAATAGAGAGAAAAGGACGGAGAATATATTGTGTAAATATTGGTCGATTCTTCGTTCTCCACTAAATGCGATTTCTTATTACCACGTTAAATGCTAGTTGATGCGTGGCGGCTTCTACGTTTGTATAGAAAGGATGAAACTTAAAAATAGAATGGCAGAAAGAAGGGCGTATTAGAAAAGGCAGGATAAAAAAGAGCTACGTAGTAACTTGTTGATAATAGGCGGGCAAAAAATAATTAAAGAGCAAATGGAAAAAAAATAATCAAAGTTAGTTTTACGTTTATATGGCACAAGTCATACATGCAATTTGTTCGACATTGTGGCAGAAAGAAAAAAGAATTCGACTCCGTTGAGTCTATGGCGAAATCGTATATCTCGTATCGGAATTTTCTCGTGTTCCTGGAATTTGAGGTAGCTTGATACGAACAGATTGAAAAAGAAATCGCTGATAATATCGGGTTTGTCTAAAACGGTGAAAAAAAAATTAACATTTTTGAAAGCCCGCGCGGTTTTAGACAAAACCACTAAAAGACATTTCCAATTTTTTATATTACAAATGTGATTAATATAATAAAAGAGTTCCCTAAATTACCTATTCATCCAGAACTCCCATCCCATTCCTTTTCCTTTTATCCTCGCCTGCTCCCTTATATTATTCTCATTGCCCTTATCGTTATTATAATTACAATTACAATTACAATTACAATCATTATTTTGCTATTGCTACTACTATTACTACCACCACTACTACTACTACTTTTAGTGCTACCACTATTATTATTCATTATTATTGTTATGATGATGATAATGATGACGATGGTAAACTGTCATTGTCACTATTATCATTGCACTTGTCTAATACAATTAATGTATTAACGATCGTTTACAAGATAAATCTTTTCCTTGTTTGCCTCACTGTACAATTTTCTGTATCGTCGCTAATAATGCTGTGAAAGAAATATATATATATACACATATATATTTAAACAAAATTAGCATCTTTTATTACTTAAATGAAATGTATAAAGGAATTGTCCGAGAATGGGAAGAAGCTCGTTGCACGAATGTTGTGTACTTTTGTAGCTGGTGCACGTTGCTGATCAGATTCTTTTACCATTTTTCTGGACAAAGGCGCAAGGAAGAATAAACAAACACGTTCATGGATTCTCTGCTACCTTATTTAATGTATTTATTAATATAATCAATATAATGCGTGTGAAGCGTTTAGAATAATTCTATTCAGATAAATTGAGAAATTATATTTCATACTTGCAAATGAACTTTAGAAGTTGCGTACAGTCACGTGCATCGTAACGCGAACAGGTTTTGATGGTTCCACAACCACCGATAAGTTTAGCACTTCTAGGCCACCAAGTGTTATATCCTGTGTTATCGAGAGACTCAGAGTGTCTTCCTACTGTCTTCCAATCTCTGTTGCCCAAATCGCGGAACCCGATCCAGACTCCAGGATATTCCAAAAAGGATGACCATCCTATAAGAGATTTTACATAAAGTGCTTCCTCGCGGGAATCTATTACAGCCAGGTCGGCTCCATCTGACTCGCACGCGGCAAGAGCTTCCTCCCAAGTTTTCCGATCTGTATAAAGCTTATAATACTTTCCGCCGTGCTCTCTAAAATTATAGAAAAATTGTTACTCTCTGGATTCGGTTATAAACAAATTTATTAATTTCGTGGTTCTCAGTTTGTGCATATTACTTACATATAGCCTGGTGGTACCCGAGAGATAGGAAGAACATCTGAAACAAGAACATTTTTTTTATTAATAAAAGAGTTGAGTGATTAACGAACTTCGTTAGTTTTCGACGAATCGCGATACTCTTAGGAATACGAACAAATACGATTCATGAGTACAGAGTCAGGATTAAATCAGTTACTTACCAATTTCTGTGTCGGTATCTTCGTTCACAAATTGCGATAACGTTCCTCGAAGAACTATACAGAAGTACATTGTCAAAAGAATCGCCTTCATCTTGTGCTCTCTCGATGGTGCTTTGATCACAAGTGTAGTCTCGAAATTTTTTATCTGTATTTATATGGAGAAGATCGGAAGCAGAATGTAACGGATGCGGTGCTCTTATCTCTGCGGTTATTAATGTCATCGGGGTTCTAAGAACGTTCGTTGGTTTTCCTCTTGCATTTTCTTCACTGCTCTTCGGCACAACTGCTCTACTTACAATTAGTGTGTACTGTATGTACATTTAAAGTCTAATTTTGGTCTCTGCTATCGCGGTAAACGTACCGCTTGCCTCATCCTCAATAAATGCTGTCATGTGCCAAAGACTATCAAGTGTCCAGTGGTCAGAAAAATCAACTGCGTAATAGAAACAATGAAAAAGTAAAATATTGAAATTTTAGTACGAACAAAGCAAAACCCTTGTTATATTTTATTAATATAATTTTGATAGAGAGCTATCAGCGACGGTGGCGTCCTAGGGGTGACAATTGCGAGCGCAGCCTTGAAGTGTTCTTTAGTGACAGTCACAGCATTCAAATCCTCTTCCAGCGCCTTCATCGCTGCTTCATGACAGAGGGCTTCCACTTCTGCTCCTGAATAACCTTCAGTCAGGTCAACGAGATCTTGTACCCGGACATCTGATGCTGCTGGCATTTTCTTGAGTTTTATCTGGAAGATTTCCAGTCGGGTCTCCGCATCAGGTAGCGGCACGTAGACAATTCTATCGAAGCGACCAGGTCGCAACAATGCCTGCACCAAATGAAAGGATATATATGATGTATGTGAAAGTACAAATTATTAAGAAAGATTGGGTGGTAGTTACATTATCAATTCTGTCAGGTCTGTTAGTCGCTGCTAGCAGGGTTACATTTCCTAGGGCAGTAACGCCATCGAGTTCAGTAAGTAATTGGGCAAGGACACGTTCCTGAACATTGTTGCCGGAAGAACTCGAGGAAGACATTCTCTCCCCACCCAAAGCATCAATTTCATCGATAAAAATTATGGAGGGGGCAACCTGTCTGGCTTTCCGAAATACCTCCCTCACAGCTCTCTCGGATTCGCCGACCCATTTTGAAAACAGTTCTGGGCCCTTTAAGAAAAAAGATAGTAAATACTTAAATGCTGTAGGACAGTACTAAGTCGTGTTACCTTGATACTGAGGAAGTTTAGTTGACTCTCAGTAGCCAGTGCTTTTGCGATCATCGTCTTGGAACAACCTGGAGGACCAAACATCAAAACTCCTCTTGGAGGTCTTATACCCAACCTTGTGAAGGCTTCAGGATGTTTGAGTGGCCATTCAACAGCTTGCTTCAACTTCAACTTCAATTCCTTTTGACCACCAATATCTGACCATTTGACGTCTGGCACCTCCACCAAGACCTCCTTCATCGCTGATGGTTTTATCGCGGTCAGAGCATAGGAGAAGTCCTGTATGGTAAGTCGTGGTTCACTATCATCAATATCCTTTGTACAAAGTTCTCGTTGTTGCTGTCGTTTTATCGCATGAATCGCTGCTCTGGAGCAAAGAGCATAGAGATCTGCCCCAACGAATCCGTGTGTAACGAAGGCTATATCCCGCACGTCCTTTTCGGTGAGGGTGTTCGATACTCTTAGCAAAAATTTAACAAAGATATCGTGACGCATACGTGGCGTCGGAACGCACACTTCAAATTCTTTATCGAATCTACCAGGTCGTCGTAAAGTAAGATCGACCAATTCCAATCGCGAAGTCGTTGCCAGGACGAGAACTCGAGGATCCGTCAATTCCTGGAGGTCGTCAAAAAACGAAACCAACGTTCCAAGAATTCGCTTTTCTTGTTCAGAGCTCGTACTACTTCTCTTAGGACAGAAATTATCAATGTCCTCAATGAGGATGATACTTGGTGCTCTAAGTTTTACTTCCTCGAATATAGCCTTAAGTCGCGCTTCGGTTTCACCTACGTATTTGCTGTAAATCTCTGGACTGTTGATAGCAAACACTTCGACATCATATTCTGATATCAGTGCATTCGCTATCATGGATTTACCAACCCCAGCTGTTCCATATAATAATAATCCTTTACTGATACCAAATCCTTTGATATTTCTATACCTGCCAAGACCGATATCCATCACATCACGAATATCAGCTAGGAGATCATCGTAACCACCAATATCACTTACGCTGCATTTGACTCTTTTACGATTTACTTTTTCATCATTCCCCTGAAGAATTTTCCACTTTGTGGAGTAGACAGCTTTAAAGAATTCTAAATTTTCTTCTTGACTTTTGTTTCCTTTTTCATTAACTTCGCTGCTTTCATAATTCTTCTCGTTATGAAATATTCTTTCATTATCAGCATTTTCATCGATGCTCAAATTCTCTAATTCTTCTGCCAGATTTTTCCGAATATTCTTCTCATTGATCTCTTGGTTGTTTATTGGTTTTTCTAATTTGATATCAGCAATTCGATATAACAACTTTTGTCCATAAAAAGGTATGCTTATTCTATTGCCAATACAATATATTCGCCCTTCGTTATAATTCTTTATCAGTACATCCAACTCTGCTGACACTTTGCTTGGATGCTGTTTCCCTAATGCTTCTATTGTTATCTCACGTGCAATCCTGACATTGGGGTCTAATTTCTCAACCTTAACTAGACCTTGCACTTTTTTAAGGTCAATCGCTGTAACGGTAACACACGTAATATCAAAATATCTCATTGCTTCTTCATATGAATCAAGAAAAAAGTTTATTAATTAAATCTAAAGTCTTACCATTCTTTGTCATTGAGACACTTAGTAACGATTTATCTGCTGTCGGCCAAGCTATTGCCACAACTGTTGTGTCTTCGGTAATCAATATAACTGGTTCTCCAATTGCTATTTTGCATAACTGCATAGTAGATTGAGCAATGAAGACCATGTCATTCAATTCCCGTTCCGAAAGGTTTTTTGGTCGTTCTAAGTGTACATCATGCAAGATATTAATAAATTCTCTACAAATAATACAAATTCATATTTTTATTGAAATACCTTGGGGTTTGTAAATTTCTATAGTACTGTAAAGCACAGAGCGTTCTGGATCTTGTTTGATATAACTGTGTTTCCATTTTACAGCAGATGGTGGACAGTTGACTTTGTGTACAGCTTCTTCTTTAGCTGTCAGAAGTACATTACACTGATTACAGCTACACCAAAGTTTTTGATTCTTCTTACTTTTTGCAGACATTATTAATTTTAGTTGGATGAAATTAGATTAGTGTTCCAGATATTATTATAGTAAACGCCATCTAGATAGACTTATTGCTTAAGGGAACTAAAATAAGCCGTATTAAATGTATTCCAGATATATACCTTCTGCGGGTAAAATATTCTCAGCAATAATAGAACGATAATAATGATGAAATTATCTCCATAGTTATCAACACTAAAATATCCGTTTCATTGATCTATTACAAAATTAAAATAGATTTGACAATTAATCATCAAATTATCTTATGATGGAAAAGTAATTTGTTAATTTGTATAACTTTCATTCGTGATTCATTGGAATAATTATGAGTGGAAGATCGAGAGGGATGTTGCGGTTAAAAATACAGTACTGTTCAAACATTATATATATATATATACACACACACGTATATATTATTTTCTAGATGCACTAGCACCTCATGGATTCCATAAGTCGGAGCTTGGCAAGGTGAGTAGAACGTAAAATGAATCAATACTCAGCAAATTCACAATCAGTGTTACATGAAAGGAGCATGTTACTAGTTATATCTCAATCATGTATGTATCGTCAATTTAACAATACTGTCAATATGAAAATTACTGAAAAATTACCACTGACATGCACGTTGAATGTAATATTGTCTTTGTCGGATAATTGAAGGGACAAGAATGTTTAAAGTTAATGTTGAGAAGGTTGACAATCGTGGTAGAATACATATGTATATTCTTGGCATCAGGGTGACTGACAAAAACTTGTAAGAAAGAGTTGTCAATATTCTATTCAGGTTATAAAGTATTTGCAAATTGAAAGGTCTGAACTGGACACGACTCATACATATGAGATTAATAGACAGCTGTCACTGGCTGCCATCACCGGATCTCCATCAGATCTCGAGCAGTCAGTCTTCCCGCAGATCGCAACCCATAGCAACCTGCGTAGCCAGCAGTGGCCAACAGTGGCCAACCGAGCGAAGGAGGAACAAAGGGATCGATCACCCTATCGATCGATCGAACGCACAGTGGACGCTCCATATTCGCACGTGCCTTCGTAAGGGAGTCGCCGAAATATCGCGAAAACCCGTATCTTCCTACTCTCGTGCTAATTCCTTGCTTATCTAGTCAGATTTATTCTTCCAGGAGCCGAGGTACACGGTTTCTAAAAAGCTCTAGTCCTTCCCCGTGAATTACTATTAGCAGAATCGTGTCTCACTGGAAGGTGCGTCGATCTTTGTGCAAAAGGAACATCCATCCCAAAAAGAACTGTGGACTTGAGGGCTGCTTCCTAGACTACTGTCCGAGAGAGTGACACACCAATGAGAGGCACTAGAGGATCCTGGCGAGTCGTCGGCGTCTTGGCTTTCCTTTGTCTTCTACATATGCGATTAGGTAGGCAGACAAGATTTAGTAGAAAATCCTCTTCCGGTGTCAGTTGGAGCTAATCCAAATCTTGTCCTGTTGCATTGTAGCTTCTGATGAGAATGAAGAATCGTCCAGAACTGGAACGGCGAAAAGTCACTCTGACGACGCTCGGCAGCATCTCTGCTGTGCACGGCATGAAAAGATGATAGACGTCGGATACGGTGAGTTGAAAATCGTGACGCAGATCCTTGTAGACGTCGTCGTTCCGATTACCCCTTGCCTTGGCGCAATCTTCATGAATGGAATCATTGCGGAGCGACCATTTAGTCAATTTAAAAGCAAGGATGCTTGAGAGACACGGATAACTCGGACAGAATATCGCTCGATTTGTTGGCAGTGAAAATTATGACTATAAGAGGATCCAAAGCCTCGAGGAAGGGGAAGCCAGTGGCGAAAAACAAAAAATTACCGGTGCAACGACGCTTGTTGCGTGCTGCTTGCTGCATTCTGCGTACTGCCCACGCATTCCAGAGTTCCATACAGCCGGGCCAAAAATAGCTCACGATCAGTTACATTACGGCCCCCTGCTGCCAGCTTTGAATTTAATACGCCTCTTAAATTAAACATGTTTTCTACACAATTGCCAGACATTAATAATCCTCCGTAACGCGACTTCGGGCCAAGTATGAATTTATGCGTAGCGTTTTCTTCCTCTCCGACGTTCACCATCTTTCCTCTTTTATCTAGCGACGACTGTCATGCATAAAGTGGTTGCTCCACGAGCACGCCCTTTTATACTCGTTGATCTTTATTTTGTTTTATTCGACTCACTGTACCTCTGGTATGTTTTGCTAGGCATATCTGGAGAAGTAATACAAATTGATGCTGGACATTGCCGAAGACTCTGCCCGAGGCATGCTTTTGATGATCCTGGAGATGCCAGTCGACCAGCCGTGGAGGTAGTGTAATTATTATTCTCTTTTATTTCTCTTGGTTCGCTCTCTGGTTGTATGCTCTCCTGCGTCCTTGGAAGGTCGCATCGTTTCGGGTCACTGCACTGCTGCAGGCATGACCCACTGCTATGTTAGGATTCTTTACGTTCGCAGAGATGTCCACCGGACTGGCACTGTCGTCCAAGTCGTGCCAGATTGGAGAGGGTGTCGACTGTTCAGGGGGTACGAGTTATCGAGGCCATTGATAGCTGCGACTGCGCGACCAAACAATCTTGCACTCGCGAGTCATACGTTCACGTTCTTCACCCTGGAACTCCGCACCAGATTGACATGGACGTGGGTCTGTGCACAGGTCATTGCGCCAAAGGTATTGTTTTAAGGTAGCTTCCTAATTAGACTTTTTCAAGGTTTCTTTTTCTTTATCGAATATATTTGACAAGGAAGACCTCGGCTGTAAGCCGCTGAGGAACAGGACCATCAGCATCATTGGTCCAAACGGTAAGACATTTTATACCGTCTCTCAAGCACGTTAAGTGCAGTTAATCGTCTATAAAAAAAAAAGTAAGTCTCTTTATTCGCCCAACAGGAGATGAAGTGCATCAGGTAATTGACGAGTGCGGCTGTGGTAGTAACTGCTACAGAATGAATCAGATTGAGACTATACTGGACTTCAGTGAAGTGGAAATCAAACAAGGCAGTAATACAAGCGACGTGAAGCCTATTGTCAAGGTGAGAAAGATGAGAGAATATTATTGATATGGCGTTGGAAATTTTCTAAATTCTTTTGCAGTCAATAGACGTAGGTCAGTGCGTCGGAATTTGTCCTGGCAGGGAAACCGAGACTTGTCTTCTCCGACACAAGAAGGAACCCACACGATGTCTGGCTGGTCTCTACTCGAAGCAACACTCTTGTACGCCGGCCAAGTTTAAGATACACGAGTACAGGTAACGAATAGAGTCTGATCCCTGTCGAATTGTCCTTTACTCAATTCGATTTTCAGATCTCGCAGAGGCACCAAACGAGAGATCATCGCGATCAGCCAGTGCGCATGCGTTTAATACCTATTGGATGAACAAAGAAGATAAACAAAAAATAAAGATCACTCGATCATCTGAATTACGGATCAATTGTTGATGTGCATGCATAATTTCATGATCGTGGTCCTCGTCTTAATCCAAGGCGTGAAAACGATCAAGCAGTTCTAACCGAAGTAAGCTAATTGAGTGCTATTACACGGCACTCGTGCAAAATTGTCCAGTTCTATGAAGGAAGTTGTAAACTGGTCAATTGAGACGAATCTGTTAATTCGAGTGGGCGATAAAAAGCTTCAAGTTTCACCTTGCGTCCTACGATTATTTCATGCAAAACAAATTCGAGAATTCAACATGCAATGCTGTATATATAAAAATATAAAATATCTGCATATTCCTGCATAGAGATGCTACTGCATGAAACGCGCTATTAAATGGACATTGCAGAAAGGAAAACGTACGAGATTTCTTGGCTGAATATTCGCCCGGAATTCGCTTGACGGGTCCATGGGGCGGGAGGGAAACGGGTTGGCATCTTCGGAATGCAGTCGAAAGAACGACGCTACGTCAACGATTCTGAATAAAATCCAGTGCGGCGCCTACTTGCTAAGACCGTGGGCGATTCTGGTAAATATATCATGATATTGAAGAACTCAGTCGTAAATAAAAGCATAAGATGCTGGTAAACATCGGTGGCGTCTACCCTCGTGTCTTGTTGTTAGTCACTTAATCTACTCTGACAATTCCTGTATAGTTGTTGCGACGATAATCGAGGGACGGAGGAGCGAGAAGTGGATTGGACGACGTGCAACCTCCTTATCCTACTCGTTCTCGATCAAGTTCCCGAATGTGGGGTTCATTCGCGTGGGTGGTGTTGTCAGTAGCGCCAGTGGTGTGAGGGCTATGAGGTGGGGAGTGACCACAGCCTCTACCCAGTTGGCATAGCATAAATGAGAGCTCTCCTGGCCAGGAACTCCCATATGCCACTTAGCATCAACTCGGTACGCCTCTTTCGGTAAAGTATTCATAGTGATTTTCACTCCACTTCTGGAAAATCGTGCGTTCCTATTCATCCAGTTGATTGTTGACCGGTCTCCGCGTAGGGATCCTCTTGGACGTCTTCCTAAATGATCTAACTATTTGTTAAGGTTTTTTTTTGACCTCGTTTGCTCGGCGTCAGTCACCCTTTGACAAGTATAATATCTGCGTTTTTGGATTCTCATGTTCCACGTGCTTCCGGTTCTGGACTCTTGGCTTGGCTGGACCAGTGAAACAGATAGCTTGTGTCTTACGAATTTTCTTCAGTAGTATTATGATGAGAGGGACAATATTTTTGTTATTGCTTCTCATCCTGACTGTAATTGAGCTACACCAAGCTCAGCCGACTGAATTCCCTGGTGAGGGCGACGAGGAGGATGAGGAAGAGATCGATGGTGACTTGATTAAGGAGTTTGGCACTTCCTTCCCTTCCGAAGACGTCGAGAACGAACGTGAGAAAGCCCTGGAAAAGTTACAAAAGGTCCAGAATACAATTTTGATGATTACAAATAACGATTGATTATAGTAACACATTTCCTATCATACTGGGAGTTTAATTAATTTTGCAGATTTTTGGAATTACTGGTCAAAACGAAAGATCCAATCGCAGGACTATTCAACCATCACCGCCGCAGTTCATGATGGAGCTTTATAACGCAATAGCGGACCCTCGGGGTGTCACTCGAGGACGTAATCCCTATAATGCCAGAGTCGTCAGAAGTTTCATCGAAAGGGGTACAATGCTCACTCCATGCACCTCATTTTTGCATCTAGATCACAGTTCTATTTAATTCATTTACAGATAGTTCCCTATCGCACTTTTATCTATTCGACATCTCTGGCTTGGAGGTGGACGAGTCAGTTCTCGAAGCGGAGTTACATCTCTACAGAAGGCGAGCATCGCTCAAGGATCTTCATCCCAGTGTATTGTCAAGTCCTTATTATCTGGTAGAGACATTTTAACTATATGCGATTATTCTGAATAGTTTTTCCAATTATGTGATATTCAATTCTTTATCTTTTTTATATAGATAAGAGTCTATCAGGTATTACCTGACCAGAGTTTGGAGGAGCCTGACCTCCATAGGCTTTTGAACATCCACTATGTCGGTGCTCATGCTTCCGGTTGGCAGGTAAGGAATCCACTACGTCCAAGGTAGCAGGATTCTGTTGCTGTATGAATTCTTTAATCGTCTCTGTGCAAAAGGTCTTCAACGTAAAACAAGCTGTTCTATCTTGGATGAACGGAGCACCGAACCTCGGCCTCCTAGTGACGGCCTCCACGCTTTTCGGGGACCAGGTGTCAGTTTCATTCTCACGGCGCAGCGATAACCAGCACAGTAAACAACCGATCCTCGTGCTCTTCGACGACGACGGCGGCCACGGTGACGACTTGCGCTCAGCCGAAACGAGCGGAGGAACGCTACCGTATTATTATAAATACGATAACAGCCTAGAAGGCTTGGATAATGTCAGTTACAAGACCGAAGATAAGGAAGCGAATACCTTCGAAGGATACCGGAAACGCGAGCAACACTCTAACAGAGAATCGCCATTCCTTCAAGGATCCACTATGCGGCCATCGACGACGTCGCTAAAGAACGAAGATATGCAGCTGGAAAGGTCAGTACGCTCCATTCACGATGAACGGACCTATAGTCCCAGGTTCCTTAAATCCATGGACATTTACGCGAAAGCCACAAGACGCGAAAGGATGGCAGCAAGGCGTATCCGACGTTCAGCAACTGAAAACTATAAAGAGGCACCATTCTCGATGAGGCGGACCCGTGCGGATCCACAACTAGGAAACGCCACAGACTGTACCAGGCATGAGCTGTACGTGGACTTTGAAGAGATTGGATGGTCTTCCTTTATCATCGCACCCAAGGGCTACTCGGCGTATCACTGCAAAGGTCACTGCAACTTCCCATTAAGTCAAAGCCAACGGCCGACCAATCACGCGACAGTTCAGAGCATCGTCCACAAGTTGGGCCTGGCCAACGACGTCCAGGAACCGTGCTGTGTCCCTACTAAACTCCTCAGTGCGAGTATCCTCTATTTCGATGACAACGACAACGTCATTCTCAAGATGTACGAGGACATGATCGCTGACCGATGTGGATGTCACTAGTCATTAAGTAGTGACTAGGAATATTTGTTTGCGTCTCGACATTTTACAGTTGTACATATTAATAAATTAATATTTAAGTTACCCAGGAGTGACGACATTTCTGCTTCCTTAGACACGTAAGGTGTCATCTAGCAACTATTTATCGACATACAAACATATAACTTCTCTTGGCTGTATTTCAATTCCGAAACATTTACTATTTATTTGCATCCCACCCGTGCATCATCAATGCTTGCTATATCTAAATTATGAGGGTGTATTTTCGATTCCCCTCGGTTAAAAATATCCGAAACACGTTTCACCACATTCCAAACCTGCTATATTTAGAATATAATGCTACCAAGAATAAGGGCTCTTCGAATCTGCTCGAATTAATTAATGTATAGCAGGTTTGTCGTTACTCCTAAGTATATATATATATATATATATATACCCTTTTTATATGTCTCTTAAATTATTAAACAATTTCCTTATCGTCATCCATCATTCAGTATCGTTTCTTCTGGTTTAGCTCCATTTGGAAAAAAAATAATAGACTAACAATGTTTGCGCCTGCCGACAGGCATTCCTCCATACGCAAGGTACTAATGGTGGTCACCATGGTTACCGTTGGTAAACATATCGACTGAGAACCAACCTGTTCCTGTTCTCCAACCTTTGTACTGATCACGCTGTATTACGGAAACCAGTCTGTAAACGGAAAGACCACGATCAGTGAGAGTCGTCCAGTCAGTCCAGTAAGAATCAGTAAAAATACAACTTCATGGATTGGACCAGCGAATTAGAAGTAAGCTCGAAGAAGGTGAGTAAAAGTTACGATATAAAGAGAAGTATAAGTATAGTATGGAGTATAATTAATATTTTATCGTAACACAGCTGGTACCGAGGTTAGGAAGACGAGCTGGTCAAGGAAGCGCATCGCGGGATGATTTCAAGTCTGAGGATGACCCTCTGGACAGTCCTGTTTCTCTGAGCAGTCTTGCTACAGCAACACCAGTGGCACCGCCACGTGCTAGGAAAACCGGATGGGGCGATGAGACAAAAGGCTCCAAGTACGTGTTTTCTTCCTACTCGGGATCCTCAGGTAGCGATGCCCGGGTTGAATTCTTAGGAACCTTGCACGATGAACACTTGCAGCAGACAGCGACCAATGGGCAAATAGCGTCGACCTGGCAGCGTCATAAATCAAACCCAGAGCATTCTTACCCATTGGTCGTTGTCTACTGTCTTTAGTCTGAATGAACCCTTACGGTGAATAATTGTCCTTTTTATTGTTTATTGAATTACAGAACGAAGATATCATCAAGCATGATAGAACAGTGAGTATAGCGAGTAAAGATAGAAGAGAGTCAGACATCCTTAAGTCACTGATAGACTCTTCTTTAGGGAACGTTTTCGTGGGGCTGACAAAGGTGATCGCTCCGGCTTGGATGACGGAGACGATGCCGACGTGGAAGTCAATGAAGGAACTAGGCGGCACGGTATGACTAATGGTCATTGTGTTTCTTTGATTATTCATTATTGCCACTTTACTTTCTAGAAATCCCTGTTATACCTGACTTGGAGGACGTACAAGATGACAATATCCTGACTGAGGTTGCCAATGCACCTGCGTAAGTTTCACAAATTGAATTTTGTTCTAGGAATCGCTTACTGTGAACCTTGTATTTTCAGAACAAAGGTTACCCGCGTAACAGCCTATAGAGAGGTGGACACGGATCTATTAACAAATGTAAATTTCGCTTCATTGGATGACCTCGACTTGTCTCTCCTTGCTGAAAAATTATATTCCGACAAATTAGTTAAGGAAATCGATCAAGTTTGGAATTGGGAACTGCTCTTCACTCAGATAGCCTCTGAGATAAATAGTGAATTACAAAATAAATAATACAATTGTCATATAACACTGTATTCGTTTCTACTGTCTATTGTTTCCAATTGCAATCTTTTGTAAACTTGGTAATATTATGATAGTTAATTATTTTATTTTTTTAATATAAAAAACATGGCATACTACGGGCACCCCATAGTGCCTGTATATGGAAGCGACAAATTACCTCGTCTGACCTATTCGATTGCCCCCCAATTTGGAAATCGCGGTAGTTCGAGGAGCGACGTGAAGACTCAACCGTGCAGGCATGCAAGAACCGGGTTGGAGATACGTGAAGCCGCGAAGCAATCACGCACCGCACCTACCCGGCAGTTGCTAGCGCAATCGGGAGCCGAACACAAGCTACTTGAAGCGACCACGTGACAACACCCACTGAGCAGATCTGCCATATATCTACGTTAGCGATCAATGTTCAGCTGTGCCATCACTAGCACACACTTCCGAAAGAGTGCGTTCTGCAAGCTGTATATAAAGTAAGTACATTCACGTATACCGCTTGTGAGAAACACCGTCTCTCAAAAGTAGCAATAAGAATGACATATATTTTCACTTGCAATTACTTCTATATAGAAAAGATTTTGCAAACTGCATGTGGACTAAATGAATTTGTTAAATTTGGAAAGTTGTTAATAGTTGAAACACGTTGAACAATGTGAGCAACAGATGAGGAGTACATTGTGCCGTCCATCTGGTGTCAATTTCAGAAATCTCAATACCTACAAGGGCTGTGAACTGTTGGTAAGTTAGTATTGATCTTAGTCGGTAATACGCTTGATAAGTGAACTTTAAGTGGCGCTGATGGTGTAATTGACAAGCAAAAGGTTAGGACCGTGAAGTTTTATGAAACAAACACTTAAATATAATATCCAATCTGTGCTATGGGAACAGTGAATAATACGCAATTAAAATGTATTAACGACGCACGAACATATGCGTTTACTTGAACAGGATTGCAACATCAGATTTTCTGTCTGAAACGTCATTAGAAATAGCTGTGTAGGTGATTTTAAACAATATAATTATTTGACAAATTTACAAGATTAAGAAGATTAAATGCAGACTGGTAAGATAGAAGTAAAATACGTAAATTTTTGAAAATACAGCGAAATAACCCATGGTTCTCAATATTAAAAACAAGCGGTCTAAACAAAACTGTTGTGGGTCTAAATGTTAGATCTACAGGTTTGACTACGTGAATGGATATTCGGGAGTCGGGTACTTTTGGGATTCGTTGTCCGAGTAAAAAATTGGAACTTAACTCTCGAAAACGTATAAAAAAGATTTATTGAAAACAGAATGATTATAATACACTATTAAAATCGGAACTGTAATGCGGTGAGTACGAACGGCACGAGGACGAGATTAGTATTCCGACTAAATCACCGTAGTGACACTTCGCTTGTTCTCTACTACTCGATTGCTAATCGATAAAGGATTGTTTTCTGTATTTCGCCATGATATCGGCAATGTGTCTCCTTTGTTTCCATAATTGTTTGCGGATGGAATGTGCCGCGTCGCAGCTTGACCATTCCGTCGCTTCTGACGTAGGCGTGTTACCAAATCCATAATCTGATTCACAACAAAACTAACGAGAGGTACATCTATCTACCCAAACTATTTTTACCGAGTAGAGATCCTTGCCTAAGTAAATATTTATAAACCGCTTAATGACACCTGGATTCCGGGTAGACGTAGTGGATACGAAGGCTTAGGGTTGCTGAAGAATTTGGGGCGGACGAGGAGGGATTTCCCCAGTGGGAATAAAAGTATTTCGCGTGCCAAACTCATATCGACCCGCTCCGTGAAAACTTTCCATTGGACCTTAAATCCTCGAGGTTAGAAGAAGTTAAGGAAAATTCCTTTATTTCAGCTTCACCTAATATTATTGGAGGATGAGTTACCTGCGCACCCATACCATACAACAAACATATAGATAGAGCCAATCGATTTCACCATTTCTCTGTATCTTTGTCCAGAAATAGTAATCCGAACTCCACGTTTAGATTTCACAGAAAGCTGAAACGCACTAAGCACCAGTCGATTTTCAGGGTTAGGCTGTACACGTGGTCCCTTGCTTCCCACTTCTCTCGCAAACAATGCATAATTATTAATAACACGATGAATGAGGATGTGACGCCAGGAAGCTGCTCTGGGAGTTAAGTGTTTCTCTTATGCAAAACCTACCTCGTACCCTTTCAATTGGTAATTCATCAATTTTTTTAATATTTCCAGGATTCTTCAAGAAGCCACAGTTGCGTCTAACAAGGCGACAAAGAATATTGAAGATGACAAAATGAAAAAGAATAGGATGAGGATACACCAGAGCACGTTGCCATCGAAGAGGTTCAAGTGCGTGGACTGGTGTTCGACGAGATGTGCTGATCATCGAGGCTTTACGTGCTCGAGAATTACCCTCGACCCAATTTTCCTCCTGCTGCTCGTTCTCTCGTTATGCCCTATAGGTATGCTTAATAATATATATATATATATTGCGTGTATTAGCTAATTATAAGACAGCATTTTCAGGAACTATCGCAAATGCTTAACGGCGCCGCCTGAATTTGACAGCTTTTATAAATAGCGCAACTGACTCTATTGCTCTCACAGTCGAGTACACGTAGAATAAGAAGGTTTAAATTGGTACAGACGTGATATTTAATTCATAAAATATATTGTCTTGGATCTACCTGGTATCGCAGCGAAAATCAAGAAAATATCTATAGGACTTCTCATAGCAGAATAATACTGAGAACGGCTACCAATTTCCATAGTACACTGCACGTTGAATCAAAACCACAAGAGGTGATATAGAAGAAAAACAACAATCGAATTAAAATAGGAAAGGGTGATGAAAAACAGGGATGCTAGTGGATACATAAGCATTGCGTAATTTGTAAATGTTCCGAGAGGTGTCAAGAGAATACTCTGCGGTGAGACGGTTAGGGATGCACGACGTAAAGAGTGAATCTAGTGAAATGTGAGAATGACGTCACGGAGGTTGCCTGTCCGTGCAAATGCGTGTTGGTATTATGTACACATAATAGTGTTTAGATATGTGTCAGCCTCGTGATGGGGATTCGTAATGAAAGAGCTAGAGAAGGAGGGAGGTTTCGAAATTCTATGAAGGAGGGTGGGCTACCGGGTCAAACCAGGGTTGGCAGGGACACGGAGGTGTGTATATGTGCGCGCTGCTACTGGCTGCCGCGGAACTCCCCCTCAGAGTACCAGCTGCTACGTCACGTGACGTTGTATGCCAGAGGGGTTGACGGGGGGTAGCAAGAGCCGTATACGACGTTCAGACTAACATATAACACCACTTGGTACACCCCCGCGAAATATGCACATCGATTGCCCTAAAGGTCTCTTCACAACGATTCTCTTAGGGACCGATAACGCCTACTCACTTTGCTTACGCAGTATGGTTCAATTTGTCATAAGCAATATATTTATAAATTCTATAGATCGTCTCGGTCCTTGGGACAAATAAAATGAGCAAAGATAAATATGTCTTAGTTTTGAGCCCTTTGCGACCAAAATTGTGATTAAAATTAATGATTTTTGTATGAATGCTGCGTCTAGATTTAGCGGATTGCCGACGTTTTGCAAATGTTTCGGTCTGATACTGTATCGAAGCTCCTTAGCCTTCATGATGCAGATTGGAACGTTTACAAAACGCCGCAATCTGTCAGTTGCTAATAGAAAATATATAATGCATATTGGTTAGATGATAACTCAGAATGGTATAAAGTAGCCAGGGGAGGGAAGCTGGAAGTGTAGAATGCCGAAGGATGGAAGGATGGAAGGATGGAAGGATGGAAGGATGGAAGGTCGGAAGAATGGATGCGACGCGAAAGTTCGAGACGCGATGCGCGTGCCGTCGACCAATGGGAGAGTTCGGTGGTGAACAGTAGCGAGGGTCTCTTCGTACGGTACTCGGGTTGCCGATGTGGTGGTGCGCACCGGTACGATGGTGTGCCTTGGTGTTACGGTGTTGTTCCCAGGACGAGGACCAGCACGGAGTTCAGTCTGTTATCGACGAGCGAGAGTGCGGCACGCAACACGACAACCCTCCGGGTGGCTGGCCTTCGTCAGAGCTGACCTAGAACAACCGAGAGCGTTATACGCTGCTGGTATACATGGGTCCGAAATCTACCACGCCGACCAACCTTCACACTGAGTATAATACCAGCTTGCGTAATCTCAAGAGTATCAAGTTTAAGTAATTAGAACTCGGATCTTTAAGAAAACCTGGAAATTTCCCTGAGGAAGATTCACGACGACGACCACGGCTACGATTATCATCACGACGACGATTACGACTGCAAGGATTAAGACCAGGACAACGACGAGGACAACGGGTACCAGAAGGTGGATTAAGAGGACGTCCAGGACGATCAGAAAGAGGAAACGAAGACAGAGAAAAAGAGCGAGAGGCGTTGAGGAACACGCGGCTCCCGGTGGTTTCCGGCCTTACGTATCGGCCGAGGATCTCCTTCCGGTTGTAGGATACGAAGAAGAAGGAGAGAGTCCGGTTTCCAGCGGGAGTAGCTTCGTCAGGAACTTCAGCCCGGGATTCTCCAGATCCTCACTGGCTCCTGGTCGCAATTACTAGCGATAGCTCGCGAGGGAGAATAGTATTAACTTCAGTCGCTGGACGAACAAGAGGGAGAATCAATAAACCGGAACTAAGGGAGAGCAAACTACCTTCGAACCTTGAACTTCGGCTTTAATCCGCGATTCAATCTGTAATTCGTTCGGTAGGAACGCACCCCCGATTATCTCAGGATCCCACGTAATTATAATCTTGATACACTTTGGCGCGTCAGCGCTCACAGGAAAGCTCAAGTTTACTCCTTAAGCGGTTCGTCGAGCCGTCAATCGAAACGACAATAACGTAAATAGAACCGAAGAGAACAAAAAGAACATAAGTCAAGAGGAAGACAGCAGTTTCCTAATATTAATGAACTTCGAGGGGACGTAAATCCAATTTAAAAAATCATAAAGAGCATTTGAGAGGTTCGATTGAAAATTAAAGTAAAAATAATTTGTTAACTGAAAACCGATCGAACTTCTACGCGTCACGGAGCTGGGAGTTAACTGGAAGACGGACGTCCGAGTCCGCTGTAAACATCACAACTACGTTTCATTCAGTGGATACCGATAAACGTTAGAGCGTACCAACCTCCTCTTCCTACCACCCGGGCCTCTCTTCTTACCTCAATCGCCTTATGTCGCCATTTACCAACGACTAGATCTGCAAAACGAAACGATAATCAATCTATTGCGCACCTTGCGCCAGTACATAATTATTTTCTTACACGTGAGACGCTCACGGAAGTTTATGAAACGCTGAGCATCCTCAGGATAAACAGGCCAGTCGTGTTTGTAAATAGACAGAAACAGAATCGGCCAATTGTCAATATCAACTGCAAGCAGACAGATCGTAAATTTATATTTCATAGAGATAACTCTGCTCGCATTCTTGAAGTGGACCTTGTTGGGAATTATTGAAGAATGGTGGTAAAGGCAGAAAGCACGCGAAACGGACACGAGCTGGCACCCCTGAGTGAGGAAATTCAGGGTGGCGGTATCGGTGCTGTCGGTAGCGGCGGTACCAGTCACAACGTAACAATAGTGGTGAGCGGAAGTCAAAATCAAGCTGGAAGTCAAGATGCCAAAGAAGACAACCGTGCAGCATGGAGCGGGAAGATGCAATTCTTTCTCAGCATCATTGGCTACAGCGTCGGTCTTGGAAATATATGGAGATTTCCGTATCTGTGTCAACAAAATGGTGGTGGTAAGTCCTTTACACGTTATCTAATTTCATTTTTCTTGACGTAACATTTTATTGAACTGACAGCTTTCCAGAATTGTCACAAATCAAAATCCGTCACAGTCTCATCCCTCCCTAAGGACAGTAAATTCAGTAAGAACTGCAGGGTTGCGTCACAGAGTGCCGATCAATTCTTCCCATCTTCCGGGATTCTTTAACCCAGATTGAAATACAGCCTGGTATAATCGATAAAAACAGTGAAGAGTCCAATGTGGCTGGTCTCGGTGGTACCGATGACATAGATAAATCATTGCTGAATTTAGAACACTGTCAGCTGTCAATTTTTCAAATATTCTTTAATTCAACATTACCGATGGCTTGCATTTTCTATACGTGAATAAGATATCAATTTTTTTTTTTTTTTTTTTTTTTTTTTCCCCCTTACGTCACAAGTTCTCTTATCACGTACGAATGTTGGGTCCCGGCTTATCAGAGAGTATCTTCGGTATAGCAATTGGTAAGCAGCTTATCCCAGATTTACCTCTGCTGCTTACGTAAGAGCCAAGTGCTTTTTTTTTTTTTTTTTTTTTTTTTTAAATAACCAAGAGATGATTTCCGCACTAAGCTGAATATGTTCCGAAGCCTCGCTCTGTAGCTCCAGAGGCGAATCATTGGGTCAAGGTTTTCGAATCTGGGACATCTCCCTTCCGTTGCAACCCTCGTTCTTTACTGCTCCCTTGCCCTTCACTCCCTTGCCCTTCTCTTTCCCTGGCCATCAGCGTATCCGGATGTATGGACCATCTGGGAAACTCCATAGGTCTATAAAAAGTGCAGGGAAATCAACATAGAAAAATAAATAAAGCCAATAAATTGCCTTATTGGCAATATTATTATCACCGCGTATCCACTTACTAAATACTGTCTAGCTACTATCAATCCATCATATTGATGGAAGGCGTGACGGTTCGATTAACAGAACGACAATCTGATCCCAAAGAGATCCATCATATCACAGCGTCCGTGAAATCTAACGGTGCAGCGATTTCAAAGAATAAGCTATTGTCTTCTCGCGTCAACCGCTTTAATCCAAAAACAGCGAATCTCAGTGATCTGAAAAGAAGGATCTTATTTATATCACAGTCTCTAAGGCATAGATCCATGATGGCTTCTGGTGTCTTGAACTATTTTTAAACAGGACCGAGGTCTTCGCTATCCGTTACCCCATGAGTATAGTATTTCGGGAACCCCCTAGGCCACGAAATCACTTGGGAATGCAGTCTGTCGAAACGAACGTTACTAGCATCCTCGTTCGTTATTCTCGTTCAAAATGAAGAGATCGATATCTTTCCGCTGTAACCAAAAAACGGTCTATCTTTGTACATAGTCCAAGTGCTTCCCACTGATTCCACGCAACGTCATTATGATTCGATCTTAGGTGCCCTCTTAATTAGACCAGAAGGCCTACTGTCCTTTCCAATAAACGTATAAAGTATAAAGGGTTGTACTCGGATCGTACCGAGAGAGGTGTGTCGCCGGTACGTGATTCCGTACGTAGCCGTAAGTGCTGCTGACCTTTCCGTAGCGTGTATTGATCGGCCTCTAGAGCAGCGACCAGTCCGCTCGCTCTGGCTCAGGTTCGTTGCGATTGTTGTGCATAATAAAGGCTCTCGTCTAAACATCAAGACGCCTCTTTACATAATGGACGATCCAATTACTAACCTGTGCAGAATATTTACATGTGATATTATAGAGAGAACGATCAGACCCTATTAATAAAACTCACCGTACTTGCTGCACCGTGCTACAAGCATGAGAAGCATTCCCAGAAATATCAGCGGAGGGACACCATAGTGAAATAACGTAGTGGAGAATCGGTGGACCAATGATTCGATTAGAATTGCGCGAATGTTCTTCTACGGTAGGAGAGGCTCCTCTTCTAGTGGAAATTTCCGTTCGGATCGATCTTCCATGACAAAGGACACGTGACTGTAGGCCATGTGCTCTTTTCTTCGAGCCGGTGTACATCTGCGATGTTTTGTGTTCCTCCCCTGAAATTGGCATCCGTGAATTCGCATTTGGCACCGTGCTAACGAACAATGCCATGAATTTTGACAGGACCTCATAGTCCCCTCCGTTGAGCGTTCGTATAGACTTTTGCACCTTTCATGATAGTCTGACGTAACGTGGGTCCAGGCAGACGTTTCAAGGGCTTATGTATAGTAATATCCTAGAGGCATGTCGATGCATCCGTTGGACCTGATCTCCTCGTGGAAGAGACATTTACCAATGAATCGGAAGCACGCCATCACTCTCTTGTCCTTTTCATCCAACGTCCTGGACTCTGCTTGTTCCTGCGAACCTCTGTAACACGCGCCAAAGACTTACAGTGGGGGCTGCTCGATCAATACGAGACACTCTGGCTGCTTGGCGAAAGCACGAGAGAGCATGAAAGTCAGTGAGGGAGAGTGGGCAGGGCGGCGGGGAGCGGGGAAAGGAGCGAGAGGGTGGAGGCAGACCACGAGGGGAGGTTCTGTATACATATAGATTGAAGAATTGAGTTGGTTAGGGGCTCTTCCGGCAGGGTGGGACGTCGAATAAATGAATAGCGTCGAGAGAGAGAGAGAGAGAGAGAGAGAGAGAGAGAGTGAGAGAGAGTGAGAGAGAGACTCAACCCTGAAACCTCGTGGACTTTGACGCCGAACAATTTCTTGGCAGAGAATTCTCTCGCTAATTCCACCGCGCTCATCTTCCTCCAGGTCTTTGCTCCACATTCCTATCCTTATTAGATACCTTATTCTTAACCGATTGACGACTGCTCCTTCTTTGATTTACGTTTCCTTTATTACGTCAATCGCCCGGTCCACTCAACTTTGAAGAGATCCTAATGATAGCCGAATCAACGACCATTGACAGTGGGCAGTTTTTGAAACTCTGTTGCTTTGCCATGTAGTCATGCTCCTTTCTCATATCAAACTGTAGGTGTATCGAACCACCGAAATAGAACGAGGAGGTGACCTGGCCTGCACCCTTTTGAATCCTATACGCTGTCTGTCCTTATTTATAATTTTCTTTTTCCCCCATCGAACGAATTAATCGTTGAGGTCGCTGAGGTTAACCTTGGTCGATATCCTTAATGTCTCAGGATAATGCCCGAAACATTGTACCGGATACCAGTTCTATCCTACTGTCAGCATTCCTTGCTCTCAATTGAACGACAGACACTATCGACGGGTTGATCTGGCTTCTTTGATGTTTCCTTAGGCCGATGTCCAGTGTAAGCTGCGGAAACCACGCACGCCATGAGCCGCGTAACGTTACTCTTTGGCAATCGTACATTAAGGCCTCATAACCAAATATTTACTTTTTCAAGCATCTGCCTTCTGCGTGGTTATATTTCTTGGATTAGTAGAAACGCAACTGACCTCACTTTCTACGTGAGGATTGCCATACGTGATTGCTCTAGCATTCTTGCTTATTCTACCGCTTTGATAAGATTTGCAAAAAGCAATTATCGTAAATACATAAATTGGCATGTTGGTGGTTAAGAGTTGGACAACGTCGGATCTAACCAGTTCAACTGGTTCGAAATCAAAATATGTAAATGTTATTGAAAACATGAGAAAGGCGCGTGCGTGCTTTCAAGCAAATTCCGGGTGTACGGCGTACAAGTACTCTTTTGCGCGTTGTTGTATATTATTGTTATCTACTTTTGTTAATTGCCGTTTCACGTTTTCCCGCTTGATGTGAATGAAGTACTGCGTGATCAGCGAATGAACATTCCTATCCAGTTTGACCTGAAAATTTAACGACTATTCGTACTCGGACGTGACCGAGACAATGATAATGGAAGTTGTACGAAACTTTGTTACCTGTTTTTTTTTTAAATTTCAGGTGCTTTCCTTATACCCTTCTTCGTGATGCTGATTCTTGAGGGAATCCCTTTGTTCTTGATCGAGCTGGGTCTCGGTCAGCGGATGCGTCAAGGTGCTCTAGGTGCTTGGAATACTATACACCCCTGGCTGGGTGGTATTGGGATTGCCTCTTGCATCGTCACCTTCTTCGTCACCCTTTATTATAATGTTATCATCACTTGGTGCTTTTATTATCTCTTCAATTCACTGCAGGTAAGACATAGATATTCAGAACGTTAATTTATCTTTTTTTCTAATGTCTATAAATATAGAAGAGTGAGGTTCAAGGTACATACGTGTGTCATCTGATAATATGAAAATATTATTCAAGGACACGTAGAAACTCCTCTATTTATCCTCACCGTCCAAGATGTACGATTAACAATGCCATTCTCTGTTTCAATTCGCGTGCGCGACAGGCCGTTACCGTTAAATTTGGAGTAAGTATAATTGGGGCAACTGTGACATGCTGCAATTGTAAGCTTATGATCATGCAGTTAGGTCGCCGTCATCGAAATCATCGTCATCATCGTCATCGTCATCAACCATCGTCACCATCGTCACGTCTCGTCCATTCAAAATTCATAATCGCCATACGCACGCTAATCCTCGCACATGAAGCATGTAAGCCGCGAGGATAATTCGTACAATTAATAAGAATGAGAAATATATGTATATATAATTGGCAAGAGATCATGAAAAATTCATCGCGCGTTTGTAGTATTACCCCTTTTTTAATTGACTTGATTAATAAGTGCTTTCGCAAACTTCCTAAATGAAAGTTAAATTAGCCATTTCATGGACAGCTGCAAAGTTTCTATATTCTTGTGTCCTTTAATGGAAATTAACCTAACCTGTAATCTTCTCCAGGAGACGCTCCCGTGGGCGACGTGTCCAGAGAAAAATGGGAAGATCATCGAAGAGTGCGCTAAGAGTTCTGCGACAGAATACTTCTGGTATCGCACCACGCTGGACGTGTCGCCATCGATTGAAGATGGTCAAGGTCTTAAATGGTGGATCGTCCTCTGCCTCTTGCTCAGCTGGATCATCGTATTCTGTATCGTCATGAAAGGCATCCAGTCATCTGGGAAGGTTGTCTACTTCACCTCCATGTTCCCGTACCTGGTGCTGACCATCTTCTTCATCCGAGGCATAACGCTTGAAGGCGCTGGCGCCGGATTGGTTCACATGTACACGCCTAAGGTATTGCTCGATGTTTCTCTTATCTCACGAGAGTCGTAAACTTCGACGATTGCAATGTTACTGGAAGGTATGAAATGTCAGTAAAAGTATAGAAAATTCTTTTACTGTTCCAATAGGTAGAAAAACTTCTGGATCCTGTTGTGTGGCTGGATGCTGCTACTCAAGTCTTCTACAGTTTCGGTTTAGCCTTCGGTTCGCTCATCGCTTTTGGCAGCTACAATTCACCAGATAATAATTGCGTCCGTGATGTCATCCTCGTGAGCATCTGCAATGCATTCACGGCTATCTACGCTAGTGTCGTAATTTTTGCGATCCTCGGTTTTAAAGCCATGAGCAACGTCAAGAACTGTATACAAAGGTAAATATTGTGAGGGGTTGAAATTTTACAATTTTTCAAATTTATAACCGAGAGGCTCAGAACTTGTACTTAAAAAATAGACGGGATCGATATAGGAACGTTCTCAATTCAGTATGATTACTGTCATACTGTCAAATCGATTACGTGCGACCTTTAAATCTCCAGCAGCTATAAATTCAGTCTTATAGTTATAAAAAGAAGTAAGATATCTTGCCTGAGTTTGGTCGATAACTAGGTTATTTTAGGACCTCAATGCTAATCTACGTCTTAGAACGTTTTTCTTTAGTCTTGGGTGTTATCAAAAAAATTAATTAATAAAATTCTTTTTATCTAGCAATATACCGCTGCTCATCGACAGTGGTTATATTAATGCATCTGAAACCAGCCTCACTGTAGATCAATTTAATCATCTTATCGATACAAATTTTACTGTGGTGAATATGACGACAGCGATGTCAGGGACCGTTGCGATCAACTGGTGCAGCCTCAGTGGACAATTGGACAACGTGAGTCCCATTAACAAATTTCCCATGGGTCCTATCCACTTCCTTATTAAAGTATTCTGAATTCTGCATCAGGCTGCCCAAGGAACTGGATTAGCTTTCGTAATATTCACTCAGGCAATAGTCGAGTTACCTGGTGCACCATTTTGGTCCTGTATCTTCTTCCTGATGTTGCTGGCCTTGGGTCTGGGTTCTCAAATTGGTATCCTGGAGGGTATGCTCTGCGTGATCTTCGACATAGATCTGTTCAAGAGAATAAAGAAGCAGTATATAACGGGTATCGACATATCTCTGTCCCCCTTACAGCAATTAAATCCTCGTTAATCAGAATCTTAACAGATGCAATAACTTTGTCTTCAGGAGCTGTTTGTTTAATCTGTTTCTTAATGGGACTGATCTTTTGTACTGGAGCTGGTGAATATTGGCTCAAGATGTTTGACAGTTTCGCTGGAACGATCGGCTTGGTGATGGTTGCTCTCATGGAGATGATAGCTGTAATATTCATATACGGACATGAAAAGTATGTAAATTATAAAAAAAAAAGAAAGCGGCCATACGATATAATTAATTATTATTTTCACAATTACAGGTTCACCAAGGACATAGAAGACATGACAGGGTACAGGCCAGGAATTTACTGGCAGGTAACCTGGCGCTTCCTGGCACCAATAATAATGGTCGGCATCCTTGTTTCCAGTATTCTTTTCATGTTTCTCAATAAGCCTCAGTATTCTGCTTGGGATGCATCGTTGGTAAATATCTTGAAATTATCATATAAACAATCAATTAAATTTAATGTTAATTAACTGTTTTTCAGGGAATGAGCACATCCACCTACTACCCTACGTGGGTTTTGGCAATCGCAGCGATTATTATCTTAGCAGGAGTCGCACCGATGCCTATTGTCTTCCTACTGAGAAGATTCCAATGTGTTAAGCTGGACGTGGACATCCACCAGGGTAGCATCCGTCGTATAGACACTACAGTGTCCACCAAAGAAATGATGGGAGACGTCGACGTAAGTATCCATAATAATATAACTTTGTACTTAATGTATCATTTCGAAAAAACTCCGGGTGGTCCACAGTGTCTCAGATGAGATTGTCAGAATTTCCTTCAACAGGCACGACCATTTGTATTACTGCAGGAAAATGATAGTTACTTGGGGTTATTGTAATAATGGTTAAAAGAAGGATTTCCACTAATGCGAGAGAAAATTTTTCAACTAAATTTCAGTTTCAGTTATAATAGAATAACTATACCGAACCACAAGCACTTAAAAAAGTTTCAGGACTGAAATTGTTTTGCGAATGAGAATGGCCGCTGGTATCGAAAATTTTAACGGTTAAGTGCATGACATCTCGAGATGTCTCGACATCTCGACATTTCCCACTTGGCAGAGTGCCACTTTTCTTCAAATGAGAAGTTTAATTGGAAAATCATTAAATGGAAGACATAAGATAGTTGTACCTCAGTACGGCTCTTCTCATGTAGATAGAGCTGAATAGTTATAGGATCGCGTACACATATATTTATTTTTTTTTGTTGCGTTCATTAACGCTGTGTCAATGTGTATTGTTGTACGTAATATTTTCAAATTCATGTTGCATCCCTTAAATATAATCAGAGATAATTCATAAAGCACGACGTGGATGATCCTCTACAGTACTCAAATCCACTTTTGGTCCTACAGGACAATACGTGTCTTATACCCTTATGGAAATATATATATAATATAACTAAGAAATCCATGCCGAGTGAATCTGCCAGATTAAGAATGTACCTGTGGATTTAAAAAAAAAAGTCATAATTAGTGCACCACGAGCTGTTCTTTCACGTGCAAGTAGACAGTGGCATCAGTACAATTATCCTTCATATAAAGATTCTTGGTAAGCAGAAAGATTCTGATGTCGCTGATCATCTCGAATATATTTTTTTCTCGTGGCGGGCCAATTATGCGTATTTCCGATGAACACAGAATTGAACGTATGATCTGCAGTTGTAGGTAAGCATCCTCTGTCTCTGTGGTAACGTCGATAAGCTATCTTCCGTAGCTACCTTATACATGTGAGTCTGCAGTAGTTAATTCAGAGAATGCCACTTAGATGTCTTAGCTGCCTATGTTGTTTGAATTAGGTGAATAATTTGTGGCTTTTAGAAATTACAGCATCCATTGAAACTTTCATTATTCGCAAAACAAGATACAGTTTCATGTGACAGCAACAAAATTGAAGTCGCTATAAAATAATTAATCAATCATCCGTGATTAGATGAATGACTGTACGGGACTGATTAACTTGACTACAAATTTCATTATGATTATATGATAATCATTTATAAAGAGCTGTATAGGCACGTAACATAAAGCTTAGATACTAATTGCAAATGATGGCAATAAAAGTATTTTTTTATCTCTTGGAACCATCTGCTAGTAATAGAAGGAGAAGCAGCACCAGTTTGAGTAACTGAAACAGAAAAATGATAACTTTTAGTCAGATCCACTTGCCTTAGGAATATTAAGAATAAATATGCATACCTATGTGATTTGCAAGTCAGTAGAGCTTCAGATTGAGTGCGTAGAGTGCATGGTTAGTGGCTGCCACTTTGTTAAAGATGACAGCTCGTTAGTACCTGGACTGAAGTAATATTTGATTATTGGTAGATTGTTACTTTGTTCGAAGACTGATGCCAAGGAATGTCAAGGGATGATAATATGATAAGTAATGACTAAAGACAAACTTGAATAACTGTAGCAGGTCAGTCTTTTATTTTTTGAATGAAATTCGAATTATGTTCCCACCTGATAGGTCCTGAGGTTCTGTTTTGCCCGAGGCTCATGGGCCACTGCCTGTGATTGCAATTTGACGAAACGTCAGAAAGTGCATAGAGTCCATTAAGTCATCTTCAATTTAATTCTTCATTTCAGCTGGACGAGTATCACGACAGGCTCGAAGACTTTCCCGAAGAGGACGAGGACGAAGATGAGAACAGCGACGATGACAACAACAGTGCACCACCCTTTACAAAAATGGTCCCTAACAAACTTCCCGAGAGAGCTTTTCAATTGGTGAAGATACGATCGGACGATGCTGAGGACATGAAAAACGTAAAATGGAAAAGAAGAAATGTTTAATGTGTCTATCAGTACTGAAGAGGATTAGAAACAGAGTGAATACCTGCAGCACGTTAACCAAGGACAATTTTCAATTTACTTTAATGATTTAATTTGGAAGTTAGAACTAAATGAAATGGAAGTAATGAAACTGCCAATGAAGGAACGTGGCACTGAAACATATAGTACATCGGGCAATAGCTTAGTAAATAGGTGACAAAATCGCTGATCTGTTGGTGTAAATTTTATTTGTTTTTATTTTTTTCGAAATAGTAAATAATATATTGTAAGGATTTTTAATTAACGTTAACGACAAAGTCTCTAGTACCTAGTGCATACCAATTGCGCGTATATAAATGGCCGCCGTACCCCTAAGCGAGTCATTGACTTCGCCTTAATTGCGAAATTACTAAATTCACGGCATGGATTACAATTGGCCATGATTTATTGACGTTTGTTTGGCTGGTCCAGCTAGTTTTAGAATAATTAATTATCCTACCGATTTCAAGTTAGGTGTACCAGCACTTGCAGGGTTAAGTGATTCCGACATCTATCGATTCTCAATGGTAACAAAAATTTTTTTCACGTGTCATTAAAGTCAGGCCGTACTCATTTTCACACAAATTTATAGATAAATTGACAAATGACAATTTTACTTGACTAATCGTTTCATCAAAGAATTATATTTTCAAAAATTATTGTCCTTAAGAAAATTGCTCTTTCAATGATCTAGGGCTATAGACAGGAGTTAGACATAAGTGAATAAGAGAATATTCTATAAACAGTAAATAACAAAGATTGTTGTTATTCATGTATTTCCAAATTTCAGAATAGTCACGACTGATATATTTAATATGAGTCATTTGACAAAAAAATCATACTGCAGGATTCATAGACTCATTACGTACCTAGCAACCGCTCCACGTACTGTTATTCCGATAAAACTTTTGAAAAATGTCTAAAAAGTTGGTACAGCCACTTCAGTGGATTCACTAAAAACAAGCATAATAATTTAGTACTCTTTAGTTGCTAATTATTTACTCTATATTCCCAATTCAGTTGCTTAAGCTTTTTAACAGAAAGTTATAACTGTGTCACAGTGGGATTGATGATGCCACAGCCAAAGACATGCAAGAGAATAGATAAACGAAACAATAAGACGCGAAAATTTGAGTACTCTTAATTGCTAATTGATTGCTGTATTTAAACATGTTTATATTAAAAAAGAGCTAAGCCTTGGGGAAAGATCTAGCATTGTAGTTGCTGACCTATTTAACGTAACCCAATGTAGCCATTGATAAACCTATTGCAGCGCCGCGTTCTTAATCGTTAAAGAATTTGGAAATTCATATTTAACGCATAATATTTTTAGTATCGTAAAGCGAAGCTTACATCGAATTTTCCAAATTCTTTCATTATAAGGGACTCAGAGCTTCAATGAGCTTGGTAATAGCTACCTTAGGCTCAAGTAGGCTAGAACTCCAATGCTAAAAGCCTCAAGGTTGTTTCTATTTAGAAAAAATATTTTAAGAAGGGCTGAAAGGACTCCGGTCAATGGCCCGTTGGCAATATGTAAAAATTGTAAAAAGAAGTATACATATGTATTGTATAAAGTTTAAATTCCCGAACAAATGTAACGTATTGTCAATAAACTCAGTCTCACTACTATTTTTTTTAATGTTTAGATATAGCAACTAAATAACTAGATATTTACTACTATAATAATATTTCGAATCACCCCTAGAAGAGCGAAAGCAATGAAAAAAGGGTTCCAGTATATTTGTATGCTTGTTTTAAGTGATTCCGTTGAAATGGCTGTGCCAATTTTACACACTTCAGTCAACCAGTAAAATTTTACAATTTATGAAGTCCCATGAGCTGCCCAAAGCCTCACGTTCGATTTGGCCCTTTTATGCCCTCAAATTATCTACTTCCTTTCGATTTCGTTGTTATCGACTGCGAACTGCAGCAAGTAAGGACGCGACACAGCTTCGGATTATTTAACGAATACAGCCCAGCCTCAAGATCAAAATCTTTAAGCGAATGCAAAAGTTTCGGGGTAGAAGTATGAAGACAAAAGGTAATCTGGATGACAGTTTATATATCCCATATCTGTTACAACTAATCCTTCAAGAGGAAGTAGCAGATAACATGTCCAATCATTAAATTTGATAAGGTTACCACAAAAATAATTATTAACGGGATTCTCAGAAGCGGAACACGAATGATGCTGAATATAGTGTTGAGCTTCTGCTTCACTTTTTTCGAGGTTCGCACGTGTCGTAAAATCGATATGAAATCTCGTAGTCTCGTTATCGGTCATGTGACTTCTGACACTTTAGCTGTACCTATGTAGGTACATATCTTACGTGTTAAGTATCGGGTATGTTAGTTTGACATCTTACGTAACCGATTTACAATGACGCGATCAATGAGACGAAATTCCTATTTGAAGGAATGACGTCATTGACAAAATTAAATTAGGCCTATGAAGGTCAAATGAAATCCCCACTGCCTAAGTAGGTAGGCTCTCGTGCTTTGAGCGAGGCGGGTGTAGAGTTGCCTACAGTGGCGTAACGCTGTCCGATGGAATCGACTCGGGGCGGTAACCTGCATGTCTATAAACCCTGTCGTGATCACATACTTGCTGCGTCACTGCGAGTCTGCAGCACTAGGCAGGCAGGCAGGCACACGTGCTGCGATTTACAGCCAGACGCCGCCGTCGCACTTTTTCACTCTGGGACGTCTGATCCTCAAAGGTATAAATATAAAGAAGAGAAAATGATAAAAATAATTCGGAATGTCAAAACAGGAATATATTGAGTTCTGACGACACCAATAATGTTGCACCGCTCCTTCGTCTTCAGCCTCGGGTACGAGCTTTGTAAATATCTCTATGAGATTGTCTTCATAAAAAACGAGATAGAAAATATTTGAAAGATATTTTCGATCGACCCAGTTTCATGTTGTATACTTGGCGATTGGCGTCGTCAGTGATTCACCCACAACACTGATCCTACGTGAATTTGCTATGTTTTACTAAAATCAACGGATTTACAGTTTAGTGAAGATTTCTAAGTACATTATCGTATTTGCGCGTTGCGACACTTCCAACTGGAGGGGTGGGTATTGTTTACAAGTAGAGGGCCAGAGAGTGAGAGTTTTTAACGACGATACGAATAAGTCAGACGATCGAATTCGGTATACCGACGAATTTTGACATATTTTTAGAACCATTTTACTTGGTGATCGAACTTTAAAGAAATAACTAATACTTCATCGGTGAACCATATCTGCTGTCTGATTTGGTGTCTCCAGGTGTCGAGTAATCTTTAGTGGTTTAGGTATGTATGTATATGCTTTTAATTGTTCCGTAATATAATATAGAGATCGGCCGGTACGAATTATAATTAATCACGTTAAACAAAAGTGCTACGAAATTCTTGTTAAATCGAATTAACCATGTTCCAACGAAATTTTGATTTGCTTCTCCCGAGACGTGTGTCCTGTCGGTCGATTACGTAACGGAAATAATTATTCGAGGCGAATAGTTTGTTTCTGTTTTTTTCGATAATTATTAGCGAACATTAATTCGTATGAGAATGGTGATATACGAAACTACCGACGTATTTTAAATGCCCGATAGTATTTAACGGGGAGGCTGTCGAGTTTTCTTGATCCTACAGCCATCCCGACATCATCCTCGTAACCGTAGTCAGTAATCATAGATTGATCTAAAAGCATATTGTATACAAGAATTCAAAGTATTTAAATAAAAGATTATTTATTGCCGACTTTTGCATTTCTTATGAACTGAACGGTCAAGCTATATTAATCGTGATACTATAAAAAATGTAATCAAAAACCGTAGACTGTATAGATTATGTATGAATAGAAGTGACAAAAGTATAAAGCTCTTGATATCACGATATCAGCGATATTTCTATTAAAGCTAGGTGGTGCCTAGCCTTCAGTATGGCTCGGTTCGGCACGCCTGTCAGACCATCTTCGAGAGTTCAAAAGCGGCGGGAAACTTGAAGTACTCGTTGAAGAAGAAAACAGTTTAATTACCAAACGTGAATATCCGTTTTGCAATCTTAATTTATTTCATCATGTTTGTGATAGCACCTATAATTTGATAAAATGGATAAATAAGAATTAACTTCAAAAGACAAACTATTTAAACCTCTCTGTAGAACTTAACACATCAATTTGGTGAAATTCTAATATCGTGCCTTGTACAGAGTAAAATTGACTAAATGAATAATCTAATCAGACAATGGATGTGCATAAATATAATATTTTCTAAATAGCACAGAGTACCATATGTTCTAGATTATTATGCACAAGACAAATAGATGTTACCAGAAGATCCGCGTGGTGATAAATTTATGAATAATGCGAGTCATGGAATTGAGAGCTGAGACCATTTACCAGGGTGTCGAGAGAACGATGAGCGATAACGTCGATGATGTCACCAAAGGTGTGACTTTACGTAATGGAAATAGCTGGTACCTTTCAAACAATTATAAAAAACCCTACAGTGATTCGGATTCTAATAGTGATATTAAATTCAGATTGGATAATGCTGAGGAGACAGATAATTTTGTAGTCAAGTATCATGGCAAAACTTACGATATAAGTGGGTTGTTGAAATATCATCCTGGTGGACGTAAAACTCTTAAACCTTATAAAGGCTTCAGTTTAGATAGAGTCCTGGCCGAGACTCCGCATTCGAAGGCTGCGCATCATCTCTTTGAGGAATTTGTCCTTGAAAATCAAAGTGAATACCAGGACATAGAGGTGAGACAATTCAGAGAGAAAAGAAAAAAGATTCTTAATGTTTAAATTTAGTTCAAGCATTTTACATGTGGTGTTCTGTAGACGGTTAGAACCTAACACAGTCAGGTAGTAATTTGTTCTATTATCTTTTTTGCGTAATCAACGAACTTTGATAAGAGAGTGAGGAAGCTTTCGACTTTTCACTTTGCTCTTCAATGTAGTCCATATAATAGTTCAGTATTTGTAATCGGATGAATTCTATTTGCTGACTGTTAATTATATCAGTTTCTAGGCACAATGACGTCAAAATATTTAGGCAGGCAGTCGCCATTACAAATGAGCACATACACGTGAGTATTTATACGGGAAACGAAAGAATCGTTGATTCGATTGAAATCTACAGGAAAAATTAAATTTTAGTATTGCACGAGGTTAATACGTTCGCAGACGTTTGACTTTTACGTTCTAAGTCGGCGCATGCGCAGATTCAATTTCGTGTTTAACACGCGGTAATATACTGCGACTGCGCAATTCAAAGCATTTTGTCTCAATGAAAAATCTATTTATACTTCTTAATTAGACAATGTTTTTAACGTATAATAATAACGAAGTTTGAAGCGTTACGCCTGATTTTGAATCAGACATGCATAGGGTGTAAAAATATAATAAATGATATTCATAAGATTTAACATGATTAATATCTATTTTTTATAATTTGACTAATGTGTCTTTAAAAGTGATCTGGGTGTGTCGTACCTAATCTTCACGCATTCCGGGTTAAACGCACAAAGTAATATATTTATCTGACTATTTAAGCCTCAGAAGCATGTCTGCCATTTACGAGTAGTTTAAATGCCTCAAGGTTACAAAAAAGCAAAAAATCTTTCCTACTTTTCTTTAATCATTTCAGTTCTTAGTGAGAAACTCACGCGCTATGTCAAAACGATCTTTAAAAATGAGATCTGTGATCGTCCTCTTGATTTACCTGATTACATACAAAATTTATCAAGTTTATCAAAATTAGTCCCATAATTAATTACGGACGGGATTTGTACCTGTGATTAATTGAATACGAACGTGAATACGATAACTCTACGAATTGTTTATCTCAGGATATGATTAAACATTTATCTTTTTCAGTGTAATATTTAGTTATTACAGACTAATAACTTTTCGCATGTCTGTCCATAACTACATATGTGCAAGAAGTAGAATTCATTTATATTTAGGTGAATTAACTCTTTATGTACTAGGATATATATTACTGACTCGTATTCGTGAACATGAACATATGTTGTTCCATGATATCAGCAAGCGACCACGGGCACATTAAAGTCTTTGTAACCTTAATCTTTAATATTAAATAATTCCATGTAAAAAGTGTTTCTGCAAATATGAAAAACAAAAATAACAATGCTTCATAATATTTCCATTTTTTTCTTTTCTTTTTCAGAAACTCATTAACTGGAACAAACCTATCCTTTGGCAAGTAAGCTCTTTAAAAAACAGATACTGGGAATGGGTGAACCTTCCTGTAAATCGGCCGATTCGGCTCTTCAAATCAAATTTCCTGGAATTGCTGACTATCACACCCTGGTATCTGGTACCGATTATCTGGATACCGATTTCTCTGTATTTCTTTTATATAGGATGCACGACAGACATTTCTGACAGTGTTGGTAGGTCCTTGAGTAATATATCGATTTTTATTTCATTTTTATAAGATCAATCACTTAACGCACTCGTTATATTTGTTGCAGTGAATTCCATGCCGCAAATAATTATTGCATTTGCGTGGGGTCTGTTACTATGGACATTTTTGGAGTACAGTCTGCACCGTAAATTATTCCATATGAAACCACCGCCAGATTCGACAACTCTTATTACTCTTCATTTTCTTTTACATGGTTTACATCACAAGGTATTGTGATATTACTTTGTTAATGCTTATAATACTTACAGGGTTGAATAGATATAGTGCCGATGGATGCTTACTATTATGATTATTAACAACCAAGATAATTTTGTTGACTATCAGTGATAAAGGCTTAGACATCGGGTAAAGCCTATGACTCACACATAAGTCTTTTATTCGAATAATCATATAAGACACTTACACAATAGTGATTAATTTATCTTTCACAAATTTCTTAACAGTTTTATTTTCAGGCACCCTTTGACGCACAGAGACTCTTGTTTCCACCAGTTCCCGCCATAGCTGCTGCGACAATTCTCCTTAATCTTTACAAATTACTGTTTCCTCCAGTAATGATTAATTTTGTAATCTCGGGAACAATGATAGGTTTGTAAAAAGATAACATCCGTATCTTCTTCATTTCAGAGTGATACAAAAATATAATATTAATAGCTCATATGTTTCAGGATATTTATGTTATGATTTAATACATTATTATTTGCACTACGGTGCGCCAAAAGCTGAAACTTATTTGTATGTGATGAAGAGATATCATAATTATCATCACTTCTCGCATCATCAAGAAGGTAATTAGGAAGATACAATACTGTGACTGATACAAGTTTTAAGTATATTCTAAATTTTCAGGTTTTGGTATAAGCAGCAAACTGTGGGATTACGTATTCGGAACACTCATAACATTGAGGCAATTAATAAGAGCTATCGAATGGTAGCCTAAGAATTATAATAAATTATATCACTTTATTGTATCAGATACATACTGAAAATCGCGCTACATTTGTTCTCTCTGATGAATTTTGAATAAATAACAATGCGACACGCATATATTATAATTACACAGTGGTGTCGCGCCAGATCGATTCTATCGTCGAGAATTAATAATTAATTATTGGCTTAATAATTTACTTTCGCTGATGCGAAATTTTTAAGTACGAATAAGGAAGGTGTACAAGTAATAAAAATGTTACTGCTTGTACGTAAAAGCAAACTAAATTCAAAAAGTGCCAGAGATTTTTAGATGTTTAAAATTATTTGATTGCACTCTGTACCATTTTGTACCAATAAATTGCGTATTAGACCACAGGATCATTTAAGTACATAATGTAATAGATTTATATAGAATTCCATCTAGCGAGGCACAGAATATATAGTCTGTGCTAGAGATATTTGATTTAAAGGTGCATATTAATAATTTTCTCAAGTCCATATTAAAAACTTAAATATAAATAATATCAGAGAACGTTAAATGCTACCAATTGTCAAATATTGGAAATTACAACAATATTGTCAAAGGCTTAAACCTATAAATTGCTTGAGAGCATGAAGTTATTAAGAGCAGAAATAGCTTTTCGAATGTGATTATATCTGCGCTTTCATGTTGCCTCTGGTTTTGCAGTCTTTCTACCCATGCTTAATTGGGGGAATGTGCTTTTATTTGGAGGTGGATTTAATCTGGATGAAAGATGAATGAATGCCTCGTACAAGCTTGGCCTATCCATCACATTAACTTCATAATGGCGAAGTTTTTCTCTTGTACACCAATTTGCTGCTTTACTGGCAGTGTTCTCCAAATTGTAAAGTTCCGTATCGGTCTTTGTTCTGTTACCAATGACAATGACCACTATCTCCTTTTTATCTTTATTTTTATCAATATCTTTTTTCAATGGAAATAAGACATCAAGAGATTCAGGCTTGGCTGTATCATAAACCAGTACATAACCATCTGCAAAGCCTAAATAATGCCTTGCTAATTGTTGATTATTTGTGTTGCTCTGTAGTGGTTCTAATCCAGCAGTATCATAAAATCGAACTTTTTCCTTAGTACCACGATCAGTTTCAATGTTAGCCACGTATATATCTTCAATTGTTGGATGAATTTCCTGATCAGATAATGTCAATTACTGATTACAATATTTACTAATGATAACCTACATATTACCTGATATCAGTATACCATAACCTCTCACACTTACGGTAGTCGAGTTGACGTTTCCATATATAAGCTGCTCTAACAGTGCAGTTTTTCCAACTCCTTTCATTCCACAAACAACCACTCTTGTAGTTTTTCCCATATTTGGGCTTTGTACTTTAACGGACAAAACCGATCTTTACGTGACGCGATACTTAGCATAAACATTAAGAATTATTTGTCTACGTTAAGATAAAGTCTTTCAGGCATTTGCATTTAATTAACCAATAGTTTCTCAGTAACTTGAACTTGAATAAATTAACTTGGGAGAAAAAACCTAGTACAGCCATCGAGGATAATTAATGTATTTATTTATTATCCTGATATCATATCTTTTATGGCTAGGGGGAGTTGGTTACTTCACGGACATCCGGAATTCTAATTGCGTGAAAATCAGTTTCCAATTTTTCAACAATACATTTGGAATGACGTGATATAAGAAGTAAAATTTGGAGAGTAACATTTAGTGTAAATATGTTCTTATGTAGTAATTGAGTACTAGACTAAGAGGTTAAAGTTTGATACTTCTGGAATGTCTTAGCAATTCTCGTCTTATATAGTTCTTATAGTGTTATTAATATTAATTCCTTTCTGTGCGCGACAGCCGCAAGACTCGGGGGTTTTTCTCAATAAAAAAAAAACTCGGTCCCCTATGGGGCCTTGGAGGGGTCGTAGCTCCCTTCAGGAGAGGCAGGACCTCACGGAAATGGGCGTGGAGGGGCCCATTTCGCTCCCTTCTACTTCCAACTTTTCCTACTTTTCCCACTATTCTCTTTTCTCGCTCCTCCAGAATAATCTGGTCTTCGTGCATACGCTTTACGCATCTTCTTCTCCCCTTGTTCCCTCAGTCAGAACCATCACTCTTCTTCACTCTTTCTTTGTAACAATCTTCCTCTTTTCCCCTTCAACAACATCTTTCCTGTCTGCTGCCACCAACCCTTTGTATTCTATTTTCAAATCTCCTATTCCTTCCTATTCTCCATCACTCTCCTCCTAGTATATCCTTAAAAACTAAGTTTTTAAAATGTCCTTTGGAAAAAGGAAAAATTAAAGTCGTAGTGCATATAACGTACAACACGTATATTATATTGTAGTGATATATGTAGTACGTCTCTAATGGTACTGTTATTGTTAATCTTTTGCAAGCCATATACTATATATGTACGTACATCTGTACTTCGTATACTGTATCATTGTTGCATTTGTTCAATAAATTATCTTGTAACACATATACAGGTTGTTATTCTTTTACCTTCTGCGAATATCCCAGAGTAAGAATGAGTTCTGACTCTCTCTTACACTCCTCCGTCCTAACAGCATCCTTGAAAAAGAAAAGTCCAAAGTGGTAGCGCATGTAACATACCACGCGTATATTATATTGTAGTGATATATGTAGTACGTCTCTAATGGTACTGTTATTGTTAATCTTTTGCAAGCCATATACTATATATGTACGTACATCTGTACTTCGTATACTGTATCATTGTTGCATTTGTTCAATAAATTATCTTGTAACACATATACAGGTTGTTATTCTTTTACCTTCTGCGAATATCCCAGAGTAAGAATGAGTTCTGACTCTCTCTTACACTCCTCCGTCCTAACAGCATCCTTCTCCTTCTCCTATACACGTTGATATTCTTTTACCCTATGCGAATATCCCAGAGTACGAATGAGTTCTGTCTCTTTCTTACACTCCTTCGTCCTAACAGCATCCTTCTCCTCCAACCTTATCCTTATATATCCCTTTTCGGCTATGCTGCATTTTCTCTGCCATTACTTTCATTCCATCTGCATGTTGCAAAAAGTAAAGGGATTTTTTGAAAATGCCCTATCGCAGTTTTATCTGTAACAGCGTGATAAAGCTGATTTTCGAATTACTTTCCGAATTATCTTATTGGAGAAAGTTCACTCATTCTCTCAGAGATGGCGCCACATAGCATGCCCAGGAGGTGCTGCCCTCTTACCGGTGAAAATTCGAACTAATGCGAATTCTTTAATAAGATTTATCCATTGAAATTTCGACGATGGGATTTTTAAATTGAATTCGGAATTATTTTATCCGAGAAAGTTCACTCGTTCTCTCAGAGATGGCGCCACATATCATGCCCAGGAGGTGCTGCCCTCTTAATCTGCAAGTTGCAAAAAGTAAAGGGATTTTTTGAAAGTGCCCTATCGCAGTTTTATCTGTACCAGCGTGATACAGCTGAATTTCGAATTACTTTCGGAATTATTTTATTAGAGAAAGTTCACTCGTTCTCTTAGAGATGGCGCCACATATCATGCCCAGGAGGTGCTGCCCTCTTATCGGTGAAAATTCGAACTAATGCAAATTATTTAATAAGATTTATCCATTCAAATTTCGACGATGGGATTTTTAAATTGAATTCGGAATTATTTTATCTGAGAAAGTTCACTCGTTCTCTCAGAGATGGCGCCACATATCATGCCCAGGAGGTGCTGCCCTCTTATCGGTGAAAATTCGAACTAATGCAAATTATTTAATAAGATTTATCCATTCAAATTTCGACGATGGGATTTTTAAATTGAATTCGGAATTATTTTATCTGAGAAAGTTCACTCGTTCTCTCAGAGATGGCGCCACATATCATGCCCAGGAGGTGCTGCCCTCTTATCGGTGAAAATTCGAACTAATGCGAATTCTTTAATATGAATGCTTGATAATTGCAAAATTCAAAAAAAAGTCTGCGAGTACCAAAATGTAAAGGAATTTTTTGAAAGTCGCCCTATCGCAATTTAACCTGTACCAGCCTCTTCTATGGAGTATTCTGACTTTCTGCATTAAGAGATCTTTCAAAATTTCAAGGAAAAAGCCCTAAACCCAGCGGTTTTCGAGATACAGCCTCCCAGAGATGCAATTTCGAGAATTGAATTTCAAACTATATTAGGAGTAGGTGAAGGATGCACTTGGAACGGAGGAGAGTAAGAGAGAGACAGAACTCACTCGTACTCTGGGATATTCGTATAGGGCAAAATAATATCAACGTGTATAAGTGTTACAAGATAATTTATTCAACAAATACAATATGATACAATGCAATAATGATACAGTATACAAAGTATAGATGTACATATATAGTCCGCGAAAGATTAGTAATATCAATGCCATTAGAAATATATTAAAATATATCACTACAATATAATATACGTGTGGTATGTTACATGCGCTACCACTTTGGACTTTTCTTTTTCCAAATTACATTTTAAAAACTTAGTTTTTAAGGATATACTAGGAGGAGAGTGATGGAGAATAGGAAGGAATAGGAGATTTGAAAATAGAATACAAAGGTTTAGTGGCAGCAGACAGGGAAGATGTTGTTGAAGAGGAAAAGAGGAAGATTGTTACAAAGAAAGAGTGAAAAACAGAGATGGTAAGAACTCAAAATAATATCAACGTGTATAAGTGTTACAAGATAATTTATTCAACAAATACAATATGATACAATGCAATAATGATACAGTATACAAAGTATAGATGTACATATATAGTCCGCGAAAGATTAGTAATATCAATGCCATTAGAAATATATTAAAATATATCACTACAATATAATATACGTGTGGTATGTTACATGCGCTACCACTTTGGACTTTTCTTTTTCCAAATTACATTTTAAAAACTTAGTTTTTAAGGATATACTAGGAGGAGAGTGATGGAGAATAGGAAGGAATAGGAGATTTGAAAATAGAATACAAAGGTTTAGTGGCAGCAGACAGGGAAGATGTTGTTGAAGAGGAAAAGAGGAAGATTGTTACAAAGAAAGAGTGAAAAACAGAGATGGTAAGAACTCAGGGAACAAGGGGAGAAGAAGATGCGTAAAGCGTATGCACTATAATAATTCCTTTTGTATTTATATTTAATAATTGAGAAAAAAACAACTAAAGAAATTGTCTTTAAATACAAAAAATAAAAAAGTTATTAGCTGAATTAATTT